>NW_016171124.1:0-14871 GCF_001687245.7 Rhagoletis zephyria
AAACTGCTTAATTAGATTTTTCTAAAAATTCTTAATAAAAGGGTTGTTGCTGTTTAAAATTTTGTTGAATTTTTCTCGATTTTCTACAAAGCTTGAAATATGGACTTATATGACTATTGTTAGATATTGAGCCAGATTTTTATAAAAAATAATAAACATTTAACAATGAAAATAAAAATAGCCGAAACTGGTCAAAATGTCGCGTCTCTATTATTTTTCCCATGACTGTATATGTCTATCCGTAAAAGACCTTTGATTAAAAAACCAAAGAAGCCTCTTGTTACAGTTTCTTCAATAAGTGTACCATTCACTGATGACTGCGCAGCATATTAAATCCTTGTTATTTTGTTTATGTTTTGATTCACTTACTTTTTTATCGACTGTGTATGTATAGGCGTAGGCGTTTTTTAATGTACTGGGACAAACACTTCTACAAACATACATAAATAACCTATGAGTGTACACAGTGCATCGAGCATAAACGAAAAATGCTTATTCACATAATTGCTTTCAGATGTACATACGTACATATGTAAATACATACATACCTATGTGTGAATGCCTAAATACCTACTTAAGCATTTAATTTCAGTAAACACAAAGCATGTTTACCCGTTATCGCTGCCATATCCGTGGATGGAATGAGGGAAATCACACAACCAAATATTTCCGAAATGCTTCGTGAAGTTAGAGAAAAAATTCGCTACATAAACTTTGTGTTTTTATATATGTATATACATTAGGGTGCATCTGTACTGTTTTTCCAACGGACATACACCATTTATTATACATCCAAAAATGTATACCATAATTCATAAAAAATAAAGAACACTTTAACTGCTTTATAAATCGAAAATTTTTATGAAAATGTTACTTTATAGAGCTCTTTAAACCTATTTTATTTCCAATGAATAGTTATAATGAATTTTTTAGGCAAATACCACTGTGCGAGCCACGCCCATTATCCAAAAATTTATAATAATCAAATTTTATGCTAAGCGGTTATTGCAATCATCAATTTTAGGAGAATCAGGTTCAGTAGTTACTGATTTATCGCAGTTTTCGTGTTTCTGTAAATTCCCGTTATATGGTAGGTGGGCATGGTTATTGCCCGATTTCAAAGGTTTTCAACAGATTTCGTAGCTAGACCTTTGCAAATAGTGGCGCAATTTAATCCAAAGTTACACAAATAGGAAACTTGCGCGCTCAAATTAGCAACCTTAAGCAGGGATCACACGATTTGTACATTTGTACGGATTTTAACATTTTCGCCGTTAGAGAGTGGTATTGTTTGGAAAGTTGTTATTGACCTGAACTCATTATCGATAATAATTTCTAGACAGCACCACTCTGTAGCTGCCAAATTTGTAAATATACAAATCGTGTGATCCCTGCTTAAGTGAATTAATAAGTGTGAAGTGTCTTTAAGCAGCAATGTTTACAAAGAAACGGAATCAAATTTCTTGGTTGTTTATAACATTGCTTCATTAGCGTAGCTATACATATGTACATATGTACGTATGTATGTATGTATAATATTAAATCGGCAGGAGGCGCTGAAGTAATTTGACCATACATGCGTATGTATAAAAAAAATAAATATTTCGGTCTCACATTTTTGTTAAGCCTTTAGCCAAGCTTCATCAGCTCCAATTTGTGTTAAAGTTTAAACAGACGGCAGCGTTGATCCGGATTAACTCGGACTTAATCCGGATCAATTGCAGTTAATTCCCGAATTTGTCCGGATCAACGCTGCCGTCTGCTTATGCTTTTACGGTTCTTGCTGTTGTTACACAAAATAGCGCTGCCTATTGCTTTATGCCGCCTCCGAACGGCAGATGGCTTTTTATGAGCAAATTTTGCATGTTAAATTAATCCCGCTCGTTGGGCATCCGTATTATAAAATTTCGACGAACTTATAATTTAAAGTTACTTAACTTTTTAAGCAGGTGACTGGTTTCAACCCTCGTCAAGAATACTTTCCAAATATACAGACGTTTTTTAGTTAAAGCCTCTCCTGTTTGTGACCCATAATCAAATATTTTATTTAACATACTGATCAAATTTATTTTAAATTTCTATACAACTCCCTTCAGAAATAATTTTGTAATAAAGCTTATACCTACCTCGTTTGATATCCGTATTAAAATATTTCTTTCAAGTTGTTAATTAATGTTATTTTTTGAGAAGGTGGCAACCCACTTAAAAAATATTTTCGAAATAAATCGTTTTTAACCCCATTCGTTAGTCAACAAAATTGTTGTGAACCGAAAAAAATATAACCCTATTTATTCACTTTGAAATCTAAAATATTTAGAGGCTGTTCAAAATTTTCAATGTATTTTATAATGGGGAAAAAACAACATTTCGTAGAAATGGTATGGAATTCTTGAAAACTTGTAATTTTCCATCGATTCTATTTAGGAGACTTCCAATGGTAATATCCAATTGTTTATTTAACAATTTTTTAATACTAACGATGGCATTTTCAGGAGGTTTGGCCGGACCTATCAAATAAAGTTACTATTGAAAAAGAGGTTAAATAAACAAGTGGGTATTATTACTGGCAGTCTTCTGAAGAGCAACAGAGCTTTTCGATCGAAAACTATTTATTTTCAAGAATTATATATAATTTCTGGAAACATGGCAAACTTTGAGCACTTTGAGCGACCTCTAAATAATGTTTGATTTCAAAATAAAATAAATAGGGATATTTCGTCGGTATAGAATAATCCAAGGGGGGCGACAGCATTAAAATTCCGACATAAATTTTCCACATGCATTTTTGGACCTACCTAATGTACATCCATACATACATAAACGTATTCACCATGCAAATTAATTATCCAAAGGCTAATTGCATTTTGGATATTCATTTTATTTTAAACATTTTAATTTTATTTCAAAAATATTGAGTTACATACATATTTCTTAAGTTTTTAAGTTTAAAAATTAATATTACATACTACAAATTATGAAAGAGAAAATCCATCCTTCTGTTTCTTTACCACTTCATTTTTTCTTTTAAATTTGCAAACGCTGCATTCTTTTAACTCCCCGCGTTCTCTGTTTTTTTTTTTTGTAATAAAAATCCGCTCAGGATTGATAGGTTCCCAGAAAAGTGCCGCACATCGGGCAGAAGTGATTTGCATTTCGGCACGTATCCATACAGTAGGGTAGACAACAACAAATGCTATATTCATAGGGACAAAGAAAAGAAAAAAGAGTAAATTTAAGCATAAATTTAAGACATACTAGCATACATACTTATATGTACTTGCATACACACTTGAAAACTCACACCTGCCAATTTTTCCGAAATTGAATTAAACTGCTAGTAAAATTTGCAATATTTTTATATTTATACATAACTTTCGAAAAAATATCCAGTTATGAGTTTTCAATGTTCGACCATCGATATATAGGTAACTATTTTATGATTTACACACTTACCAAGACCACGAGAGCAACAAACATGCCAGATGCGTCTTGGTGGTCGAGCGATGTCGAACCTTCGTCTCCACCATACACTTGCACTGTGGGCAACGCAATTTGGTGGATTTTGGACCCACTGGCGGATTGGGATTTGTATAGATGGTTGTGTAGGTTGGTATGGGCTCTGTTATATTCAGAGGCACAGCGCTAGCTGCAGTCGGCCTTGCGGCTACATTTTCGGATTGGATATAAGCCGGCGGCGGCGGTGCAGTACCGCCGTTCAAATTAGATTGAAGCAGTTCATTGTGCATTTCTGTATACGGTTGCTTATTAAAAGCCATTTTGAACACACAAAAAAATATGAAAAACAACAATTTAACGAAATGTTAAAATATCAATACTTTTTAGCGCCACTTAGCAAGCGCAGTCCTGAAACTCCCGATAAGTACTAATTCGTAGTTTATGCCGGTTTACTCTGCGCCGCTTTGATTTTTGCCTGCTAGCAGAGTTTTCAGTGGATCTGAAATTATGTACATATTTCAATACAGTTGGTTTAGTTTTTCAAGCGGAGTACACATCCACAGTAACTGCAACCTGTGTGCGGACTTCACTCCAATCGTGTTAAAGTTTCAAAAAAATATTATATTTTTTATGTAATATCATGTGAGCCATGTAAATAATAAAAAAACAAATATACAAAATTATTTTAATAAAAAATATAAAAAATAAAAACTATTGCGACTTTCGTTCTTGGAAATTTTCGTGCTTCCAAAAGCATTGAGCCATAATTTTCAGGCCCAATAGTCAGCGTGTGTGCTTCTGAATTAAGCGAACTTTTCAACAGATGGTTCCCAATCGCTCCTTTTTAACATAAAAATTAATTTTGACAGTTTAGAATTTTTTTGAAAAAATAATAAGCAATTTTTGACACTAAAGGAAAAATAATTCAAAAAAATCAGTTGATACTACCTGTTTAATATGCCTTGAAATATATTGTACGTATTCTTCACTTTCTGCTTTATAAAAGTAAATATTCAGAGCCATCGGCGTAGCCAGAATGAAATTTAGAGGGGGAGGGCTCGATCCTATTAAGCTGGCATTTCAGGGTACTATTTTATATATATATAAGGAAAATTTGAAAGTTAGGGGGCGGAGGGCTCGAGCACCCCCCAGCCCCTACCTGGCTGCGCCCATGTTCGGAGCTCTATAAAAAAGTGCTGCGCGCAATAGTGTAGCAGAAATAATTTTTCTTAAATGAATCCATAATAAAAACATAGTGGGGTTAAATAAAATGTACATAAATCTGAGTAAAAATTTATTTGCCCCATCTTCGAACATACCACAAGAATTCCTTTGCATTACCTCTAATAGCTTTAAACATTTTGACTAATAATGTTTGATAGTGAAAAATTCACAAAAATCTCCTTTTGTTTGTTAAGATAAAGGTTGCTTGATATAACATACATGTTTCACCAGAAATTAGTAGTTGCTACTTTTTTAGGCATTTACAAAAAGTTGAACGCTTTACTTATTCGGCTTCCATTCGGGCTTTTCGCAACTCATTTCGATCATTAAAACAAATTTATGAAATTTTTTTGAACTCTGAATTTTATATAACAATTCTGAACTTTTCATATTTTTCTTCTTCTTTTTTTGAGACCTTCCGCGATTTTTCGTAACTTTTCTGGGCTTTGCGATCTTTTTTTCTAGGTTTAACCTTTGGTGTTCAAAACTGTAGCTAAGTAGTAAGCATACTTTTCTTATAGATTCGTATACAAAAATTAAAAATTTAAATTTTCAATGTAAATTTTGTTTTAGGTCAAAATTTTTAAGTAAAGAAGTTCGATTTATCCTTGGGTCCAAACTCTGGTAAACATGCACATTATATACAAATGTACATGCATGTATACATACATACATAACCACATATGCACATATTAAAGGTCTGCTTGAATCCATTTAAAACGTCAGGGTAAGTATTCGTGTTCAAAATCTGAGAGTTGTTCGAATGAAACGTAGAGACCGTACATCCGCCTCGGCGAGGAAAAGCGTTGCCAACCTTTTGAAAAGACCACTTAAATTAAATTATTCACAAGTTATATGAAATATTAAACTATGAACGTCAAACAAAAGACTCTTAGGAAATCTTAATATTTTTTCCCTTTGAAGTCATCTAGCAATTGTTTTTATAAAGGAGCTTTTATAATAAGGAAAAATTATGTACTCAAATTTTATGGCCTTATACATAAAAAATAAAGCGGGTTTAAAGAGCTTTATAAATTGATGTTTTCATACATTTTCCAGTTTATAAACCTTTTATAAAGCTGCTTTATTTTTTATAGATAAGATCAATAGAATTCTCTGAACGATAGTAGGAATTTCTACCTAACCGACTAAAAAGGCATTCAGCAGAAAATAAAATTTGGAACTTTTCTACTTTCGAAAACAAAAAGCTGCAATCTATTCACAGTGTTTTTAACTCATTAGACTTCATTTTTCAAAACTCCCCAAAACCAAAAAAAAAATTACTGAAGAACATAATGAAAAATCCGCGTTGGCAAACTATTAGGAAAATAATGAAAAATAGTCTTTGTAAAACATCAATTAAATAACTGGCTTACTTCAGTGTTTTTTTTTTTGGAATAAAAAGTTATACATATTCAACATAATGTATTTTGAATGAACTCATGCAGACCTTTAATACTTACATTTGTTTGCATTAACAAATAGTGCTCTGCTATGTAGCTTAATGTTGTTCTTACTTCGCAATGTTGTTCATATTTTTTACGGTTTTTGTTTTAGTACTACTCCCTATTCAATATTCTTTTTTTTCAGTTTTAAGAAATTTCTGCAAATTTTGTAATTATTTTTTGGTTAACGATTTTTTAATGTTTTCTTTTAAAACTCCAGAGCTGGTTGCTTTGAAAGCGTTCAAGCCTGCCTTCTTTCAGCGTAAACTGATAGCCGGCGTATAGAATTATCGCTTATTAAGCCAAATAATATTTGTGTGCATGTGAGCATTAGGGTGGTCCATAAAGATTTATAATGTTAAACTCTCACTCCTAAGGATTTTTCTAAATGTAAAAAAATAATACCTTTTTTTAAATGATGTTTAGAACTTTGCCATCAAACAATGTCTGCGTTTAAAATCTTAACACATCTTTTTAACTTTCCAAACAGAACATTAAAGCTTTACTTGCGTACATACATATGTATGTACATGTATATCCCAGCTTCGAGTGAAATTTGTACAATACCAGTTTTTATGAATAGTTACATTTTGATACAGAATTACAAAAATCCAAAAAAATCCTAGAAAATCCACTAAATTCAACAGAAAGTGAAAATACTCATTAACTTCAAACTGTACTGACTCGCATGAAGTTACATGTTTAGCTTTGAATACGCAAAAATTTTGTTATCGAAGTCTTTCAAAATATTTGAAGAAAATGAGAAAATGCGTTTAATAAAAAATTCGCTTTTCTCTCCTGTAAAATTTAAAAAACTGGACTTAAATAAATATATACATATATAACTGTAAAAGCTAAGTTACGCTAGGCAACAAATCATTGATGAAATTTTGTGAATTGTATATAAAGTGCGAAAATTTTATTTACATGGTTTATATTATAGAATGAGCTATATCTTCATAAATAAATAATGCAAAAAATGTTTCATTAAAATAATTTTGAATATTATACTAGAACAAGGTGTGCACTTTAATTTATCGCCTAGTGTATATTCTCGCATGTATTTATCAACAACAGTTTCGGAGCATACATATGTATGTGCATAAGTGTCCGTCTACAGCAACGATGGGCAGAGAAAGCTTTTACCCTGCACGCGCCTATACAAAATTTATAGGAAGCTTAAAAGAGCTTTTCCCACGGGCAAGGCAGTGCCCATCAGTGGTCTACAGCTTCTAAACTAAGCTTTCAAACAAAACTCAACTTCAGGTACGGAACTGAGCTACAGACATATGTAAGTGGCGAGAACTTTGATCGTGACTGCTGCAATCAAATAAGCTGAGCTTCAAATAGCTTGCGAGCAGTATATTACAAGCACACTCGTATTTTACAGTATAGATTTTTAAAAGGAAATGAATGTGCCTAATAAAGCTCACAAATTTTACCCAAAACATACATACATAACGAATGTAACTGGTACAAGAATTTTATTTAGTTCAATTTTTAGCCGCGTTCATTGATTTAATTTCGCCATACCAAGTTTCTATACCCCATTACGAATGCAAAGGTATGCAGTATGAAAAATTCAAATTTGTTTAAACTATGACCATCTTTAGGATGTCTGCAGCGGGCGTGGGAAATTTGGTAAAAAAAAATTTGAGATACGAATCAGTCTTCGAAGAAAAATTTGGTAAAATTTCTGTATCGTTATAATCAAAGTTCGACATAAAAAAAAACCGAAAATAAATTTAGCAACACCTGATGGAGTAACGGCAAACCTTTCCTCCAAGAATATTGACGTACATACATATGTAGGTATACCGGAGTACGATCGTTTCGATTCAATGTAGATCTAGAAATATTTGGGTTGGTTTCAATGTTTAATTCAGCATTACGAGTGTATTTATTATAAAGGATTCTATCGAAGTGATTAAATTACTTTAAATAATGCAAGCCTTTAAAAACAAACGTGAGATTTTTGGTAAACTTGAACCTTTTGTAGAATCAGTTTTTTAAATTCTTGAGCCTTTTAAGCGCTTTTGTGTGTCAAGGTATTTTGAATGACATACTTTTAACTTTTTTAGAAAAATTTAGAAAAAACATATCCCAGAAGCCAAAATTTAAAATAGAATAACAACCAGAAATTTTCTCGCCAGACAACAAATTGAATATTTTTAATTAATCTGTCATTCAAAAATGTTTGGAGCTAGTCTATCATAAAATAATTGTATTCCATCACCACAATGCGAAAGAACACACGCAAATGGCGACACGTCCAAAATGATTGCAGCTGGGATGAGATGTGCTGCCACACCCAAAAAAGCGCCTTCCAATTTCCAATTGTTTTGCTCTTTTTAAAACTGCATTCAAATGAGGCGGTAAATCAGTACTTTTTACAGTTTTTTTTCTCTAAAGACAGGCCATTCTATTAACGGAGAATTGCGAAGCTCACCTAAAGATGGCAAAAAGCCTTTGAATAAAGCTACTAATATATCCTTGATTGATCTTGAACACAAAATAATTAATATCCTGAGCCATAATTCATATTAGTCGAAATAATGACAAACAATTTAACGCAAAGGAATTGAATTTTAAATATGCAATGCGCACATCATGATTCAATTTAACTTCTAAAATTACACTTAATCTAAAGCTGAAAAAGGTTTTACAAATTACAGCTAGACGCATTTAAGTATATGTGCACTCATTTACATAAATACTCGTATATACCCGTATTTATGTACAAACGTAGAGAACATATGGATTTCATTTTGAGCATAACAATGGTTAAAGTGTCATTACTGTTGCTCTTCTTGATGCCAATAAAACATCAGCGCTCATACAGCCATTGGCTGTAGAGTAAATGATTTTAATATAACAGCTAAATGAGTTTTATGGCGACGAGACTCATTTTTAACTGCAAACAATCATGTCTCCTGCTTAACGTATGAATGTATGTAGGCTTCTGAGCATATTTAAGTACATATATGATTCCAAATACCCTTTACAAAGCCGAATTTCACAAAGTGGTTCGCTTTACTACGAAGATTTTACTATCACTTCTTTAATGGATACTGATATATGAGGCGCTTACAAAAGTAGTGCTAGATCGCTGCATCCGATCGTGACCGGTAACTGTCAACCAGAAACAGGTAATTAATGTCAAATTTGGTGTCTAAAGTTCTACGGAAAGTCGGTATATGCAGTTAAGGGCATCCCGCAATGAGGAGTGGACCGAAACAAACTACTAGTAAACCTCCATTCTCAGGGGCTCAAGATGGTGGCGTATGCCAATACTGAGTCAATTTCCTTCGATTATGAGCGGCCGCTGTGGTGTAGTGGTTATCAGTGCACGCTACCATTACGCAGAGTCTGGGTACAAGCCCGCCTCAACCCAAGAGCAAACTAAAACAAAATTGTTTTCTAATAGCGCTCGCCCCTTGGCAGGCAATGGCAAACGTCCGAGTGTAATTCTCCCATGAAAAACAGCTTCTCACAAAAATACAATCGCCGTTCGGAGTCGGCGTAAAATTGTGGGTCCCTCTACTTTGTGGGAAAACATCAAGCACGCCACAAATCGAAGAAGGAGAAGCTCGGCCAAACCCCAATCTATTATTATTATTATCATTATGAAGAAATCTAAATTTAAGGGTACAAACTGGATCTTACTGGACTCAATAAGAATAAAATATATTGGAGTTGTTCTGGATCCCAAACTAAGCTGGTCTAAGAGGCCAAGAGGATGCTAGGCAACAAATAACGATTGGAGCCAAAGATTGTACACTTGATGTGCACGGCTGCAGTTCTACCCATACTTTCTTACGGAGCCCTGGTAAGGTGGCCATCTCTCGCTTAGAGTTACGTCGCAATTCAGAGGTCAGAGTGCAATTAGTGTAATGAGATCCAACGGAGATTCTCAACATTCTGCCCAATTTAATACCTACAGAAATATTTTTTAATCCAGCTGATAACTTCGCAATTACATTATGGACTTAATTGGGCTGGCAGCGCTTGAGGGTCATTGTTGGCTTGTGGAGGGCTACAGGATAGAGTTTGCCTCAATTTCTGATAAATCCGAAGTCGCGCTTATAGTTGTACAGGGCATAGGGGCTGAAACTTCGAATGACCTAGTGGCGTGCGGCAACAAATCGTATGCCACGCGGCGGACATGCGCGCGTCGCTTAGGGAAATCAAAATTAGTTGACGACAGCAACTCTGTGTTTGAAAGAGACATCAATGGGAGCCTATATGCAAATGTATATATATTATTCCGAGAGCGCGGAATGGTTCACCAAAGCTCTGGTGAGGCATAGAAACTTCAATATGTAGATTGCAAGCTAGGAAGAGGAGGCCGAAAGCTATTGCAGGACAAGTATTTTCGCCGAATCCTACATTGAGCTAACTCTCTATCAGCTCTGTCACGATTAAGGAATAATTTTTTGCTGGCTTATCAGCGATCACTCCAGGAGATGGAACAGTAGAATAGCCTAAACTGCATTTGGGTTCCCATTCACAGAGATAAAGAGGAAACTGTACGGCGAACGAACTTGCAAAATGTGACACGATCAGGCAGATTCTTCCAGCAAAGCACACAATTTACAGCAAGCTGCCATTGAAGGGATTTGCTGAAGATCAAGGAAATTAAAGTAGAGTAGCATGCATACCACGTCGGATCACCACCTACTTACATATGTTATTACGTGCAGGGTATAAATTTGTAAGTAATTTATGTATGTATGAGTCATTCGCTTGTAATTGCAAAATGTTTGGAGAGCGGGAAATCAATTTCATGTACGTGGTATAAATTGTGGGGCGTGAATGTAGTATACTGAAATAACCCTAAATTTTAATTATGCGAAAGTATAAAATGTTTACGTTTTCTTATAACCGCAATGTGTTAGACTTTCCTTTACCAAAACCCCAATTTAATTGCTTTATTAACACTGCAATTAGCGAAGAGCGTTTAGAGTATTAGTCACTCGGGAGTTTACACAAATCTGTGAAAATTGTACGAAAATTATTGGGTCGGTTCTTGTTTGGATAAAATACTTATCCCGGCAAAAACAGAGTGTAAGTAAAGCGATTTATTTGCTGTTAGCCACAAAACCATGATCACCCACAATGCAATTTTACAGCTTTTGAAGGGGAATATCCATATCATATTTTATGTTTATAAATTTATAACTTTACAAAAATATAAAATTAGTTTCTATTTCCGTACGAAATGACCCCTGCAAATCCTCATTCACTGTGTGCCCACTAATCAACAACAAATTCTCTATTAAAAATTTTTATAAGAATTCAATTTGGATTTCACTTTCAATTTTTCAAAAAAGAAAATAAAAAAATATTATTCATTTATGCACTTCATTCATATTCTCCACTTTGGTGAATGCCAATATGTCGAACATGATAAATGTGCCTAGCCAAAAATGTATGCTTTCGCCATTTGTCTATCTCACAATGGATTTGCTTTGGCTGCCAAAAAAAAGAGAACAAAGCCTACCACCACACAAAAAGCAGCAACAAGGATGAAAAAACAACGCAAACACATTCAAAAACAAATAAAAGCAAATAAAAAACAAACCATTGGTAAAACAACTAGCGACATTAATGATAGGGATGAATGTCGTTTTTGGTAAATATCGTTTGCCTCTAGCCAATTTTATATGGCAAAGTGGATGTTCCTACTAGGGTGATTGTCTCGGTTTTTTCCAAACTTGCCCCTCCGGTTTTACTTTTTTTGGATATCTTTAGGCAGTTTTCTCAAATCCTCGAATACATATACAATCATAAAATTAGTTTGATATCCCCTAGTTTAAATGCTGGAAATTAAATCGACCATTTTGCTTTATCGAGTCATTAAAAACAGAAGAGGGGCTGATATTGGTAGTGTCAACGACCAACGTATATTGAGCGCATATCTGAAAATAGACGAGCCCACCGCTATTTTACTGATCGACTAAGAAACCCTCAAGGGTACGTCGGATTGTCCAGTGGAACAGCGGTGGGAAGAAATTAAAAGAATTTACAGCTCATTAGATAAGACCGCCACCACTTGGGGTGTCTCTGGTTGTCTGAAAAAAACCTGGATGCTAGTTTTAAAGCGAGCCTTTTCCAGTTTCCCAGCACAGCGTAGAGAACTTTTTTCTCAATGCGAAACAGAAGAAACGAAACGGAGTGTAAGTTAGACACGACAAGCGTAACCACGTAGGCAGCCTAGCCAGGACAGTAGAAAATGCTGCATATCGCGGTAACAGTATGGTCGTATATAAGAACTATAAGCAAGAACAAGAAGAGCTTGGTAATCGAGCATCCTGTGTGAAGCGCACTTGCCCTTCTTCTGCAGCCAGCTTTCTTTATGGAAATACAACTTTTTTTCAGTTATGAATCACGTTTTAACTGGAAGACTGGCTCTTTCGAATACCAAAAACCGTATTCAACCAGATGCGCTCACTGTCTCTATACTGACAGCTGATTTCAAATTGCTTCCGATAACCAAAGCAGCAGGCTCGGATGAAATACCAGCTGAGTTTTCCGAAGTTTGCCTAAACCTCACCGCGTAATCAGTGATAGTGACTGCTTCCCAGATGAGTGGACTGAACGATTGTGCTAACTCGCGTAGTCTTATTACAAAGGTACCTCGGAGCGCTTAAATGAGCGTCTATATTCGGCAATCGACAACTCCCAGACGGATTCCCGCTCGGGCTTCTTCCGCATAGGCCATATAAAGGCAGTGAGAATCCTCATCAGTCGGTATGTTGAATTCAGAGCATTTGATTGTTTGTCGATTTTGAAAAGGCTGCAGCGGAGTGGCCCCCGTTAGCGGCACTGACGAAGACATTGCTGGAAAGTCACTATTGTAATAACGAGGTACATGCAAGTTTTCCCAAACAGATGTCTGAGAATAATTCTGCAAATATTTTTGCCAGGGGAAATCGCAAAATATGAGGTGCTTAGAAAGGTTCACATCTAGATTCGGAGGGATAAATGAAGCGTATAGGCCACAATTTGTGCAAAGAGGACGGCAGTTATGCAAAGGCCCGGCAGACCTGAAGAAAAACACTGGATCGAGTGGCGAAGCAACTCGGCGATTGCCATAAACAACCAGGGCTAGTAGTTGCATATATATTAAAATACGCGAAGAAGAAGAAATTTGGTAACCCCTTAAAACTCAATAAATGCCCTAAAAAAACAAAATTTAAACCGAATATTAATTTTCCACGCATTTTGTTTTACTTTTAAGCAAAAATATTTTGAACTATTCTTAATAAAATCTTTACCAATTTTCAATAGTTTTCTCGTCATTTTGGCATAACTTCTGGCTAAAAGTATATTTGGAAAACCGGTGAGCAGTCGAACACCCTAGGCGCTCTCTCACATATTTGGCTCAACATATCAACAATTCAAAGGGAAAATCGCTTGCATGCATATACAAAAACGCCTACAAGTGAGCGCACTTCATTTTACATGCCGGCACCCTTTTCGCTTTGAGCATTTATAGCAGCAATTCGGCGCTGCTTTCATGCAATTGTTGGCATGTAGCGTGCTTTTTTGTTGTTGCAGTCGTGTTTTGTTACTTTTATTCCTGTGTTTACCCAATTGTACCGTCAATCAGAATTGTTGTCAAACGTCATTTTGAGTAGCTTCATTTAGCGTCAACGCGATTTTTTGTTTGTCTTCTTGGTATTGACGTTGCGTGGGTGTTGGTTTTGCTAACATCCATATATATATGCGCATATGTATGTATGTACATTCATGTTAGCATGCCTCGGCATGTGGTTGACATTTGGTGGCAATCAGACAGTCATTCAGCGCGCTGGGCTGTGTAAACCACTTGAAGCTCATCAAAATGGATTTTTGGTGTATTATAAAGTGATTTATTTTGGTTATGAAATTTTTTTTTAAGAAAATTTATTTTCTTACGTATTACTTACGTATTACTGACTTGCATTCTTTGAGATTTTTGTAAACATATGTATTTGTGTGCATGAGGCGTATACGTAATCCTTGCAACAAATAAATATGGATAACTTGGGACTACAGAAGATATCGTAGATGTGTTTCTTTCCCACGCTTAATAACGGAACCACTGAGTGCGGTTTATCTAGCACAAAAAATTTAGAATGTTTCCTGAGTTCAAGTCGGCTAAGCAATCTGAAAGTACTTGTTGAAGTGGTTGTGCATCTCAGCCGAATTGGGACAGTAGTATATATGGTATTTTCAATGCTCTCCACTTCTTCCTCATCCCAGCAGCTGCGACAAGTATCCTAATCTCTTTCCATGCAAACTCATAAGGCAGTGTCCGGTTATTACCCCGGTGTACCGTTAGAAGTGAGTAATGACAAGTATGGAAGCCGTCCTCTGTAGCCATTCCACCTTGGCTCTGTACAAAGTCTGGTTTGTAAGGCTAAAAATTACATTTTTTCATCCTTTAAAAAACTCAGAAAGGAAAATATGTATTCATAGATATCACTTCTACCATCGCTGCCTAAATTCACCATCAAAGCACGATGTCTTGTTAATTTCTAAATTGAATCAGTTGATTTTCGCCGCTTTGAAATCTCAATTCGAGCTTATTATGAGAAAACAAGCAACTCTGATTCACAAAAGAAGGGCAGTCACAAATTTCTTGCACAAAGAAGCCGCAAACCTTACCCAACAAGCATTTCAGTAAACGCTTTTAAAAATAACTTAAATTAAGTTTGCTATAATAAGAGTTAAATAAGCATTTTTAATATTAAGCTTA
>NW_016171126.1:0-14865 GCF_001687245.7 Rhagoletis zephyria
CATCAGTCTTCTGCAGCTAAATAGCTGAGGGCGTAGCGCGCATTACTAGAATGATGCGGGAACTACTTTTCCCAAATACCTGCATTAATCCACTTTAATATCTTCATATAAGCCGAGCGAAAGTGTGCTCAAAATTCTTACATTTTCAAATTATCAATTCATACATACTTATTTTACGATTCACACATACATCGTCACCTAAGGTTGAAAAGGTGCCAAGTCCATATTTTTAAATTGTTCAGAAGAGACAAAAAAATCGATGTAGTTCGATGTCGCATTACCTGCCTTTCTGCATCAAAAACTAAATTTTGAAAAAGGGACTTGGCTTCTTTTCACCTTTATGTAGCTGTATGCGGTTTACTTACTGAAGTAGGTATACATAATCACAGCAGTAAAGTGAATAAATTCACACCTTTACGTGTGCAATTACCAGCCGTATAATTTATTTTGGATTCAACATAGGAAGCAACATAGGTAAACCCTTGCGGCAAATTCTAACTTAATAGAACATTAAAAATCGCAAATATTATATATCGGTTTGGTGGAAGATTTTCTGAATTTTTGGAAGTTGCGGGTTTTATACGTAATGTCGGTTGTGATACCATATTGAACTATCAATCCAAAAAGGCTTGCCTATCTTGTTCAAAAGTCTGTGAAATTCGGACTTTGCCGTGTTGTCTTTGTGTAAGTATAAAGCTTTCGGGGTTGCCAAACTGTCAGAGAGTATGAAGTTTTGTTTCCTCTCTGTAGATAATTGCCTCCTCGATAGCCTACGCTTTCGCTCGATAAAAACTGGCCCAGCATGTGTTAGTCACCATTCCTAAGGAATGCTTCGTTAGTTCACAATGCTCGCTCTGTTCACGCTTTACATGTATTGCAAACAAAGTTTCCGGCGAATGTTACCTATGGTTTAGGGAGCTGTGAGCAATGAAGGCCATAGCATGTCACCCCAATCCATTCGAAAAGGACTTCGCGCAAATGCCATTAGGTAAATACAGATTATGTCGAAGTTTAAGAAGTGGATATCTGGAAGTGGAGTCTATGAAATACATTAAATTTCACTGTAGGGACGCTAAAATGTCAAAAAAAAGCCGAGACATTTAAGCTTAATTTTGGGTCGGATCTGGATTCCGTTTTTCTAGACCAGATATTTTCATTTTAAGTTTGCATTGCGAATAAAAAATGTTTAAATGGAATGGAACATGTTATTCAAACGCCATGAACGCGTATGTACAAGTATGACCTTGTACCATATGGCGTATGAGTAACATTATAACCTGCTCCCAATTCATATAAAATATTATTGCACATTTTCATTTGAACATTCACAACTTTATAATTTACCTATCGATTTTTATCGTTTAATGTTTTTGAAAAGGAACAGGTTTAAAAAAAAAATGCAAAAAAAAATATATATATATAAAAGATTATATACGCAAAAAACTTCTTCCCTAGCAACACTTTTCCCACATATATTCCTATGCCGGTCGATTTTATGATGTACTGCGATTGCATTTCACATTTAAAATGAACAAATTGAAGGAATGTTGAAACGAATTTAATGTGCCTGCCAACCGCAACAAAATCGATCATTGAGAAGGCACACATTCATCAAGTGAATGACGAACTTATGATGTGCGAATATTTAACAGCCACATATAAATACCAATACATAATTAACAATTACACCTACATACTTATGTACATTTTCATTCATTAGTTAGATGTGTGAAGCAGAGCATCGATTTTTATTAAATACTCCATCAGCCAACCGCAATTGACAAACTGTTAACGAAAGACTCAACATATATGTACATACATATCGTCGTCATCTGAAATGCAAAAAGACCTAACAACATCGTAAATGAAATGGAAAAAGTCGTGACTAATATTTTAATTTTTTTTTCACAAAATGATGTGGGCAGTTGTAATTCGATGCAATCCATCATATAAATCTAAAAGTGAATTTTGAACTTTTTATTAGTTATGACTTATCGCATTTCAACGATGATGGTTGTTAGGTCTTTTTGCATTTAAGGTGACGATACATACTGTTTAGGGATGTTTCGAATGTCGAATGCGAATGCGAATTTTCGGAATGCGAATGCGTATGCGAATGTTAAGTTGATTAAGTGCGTCCATATCATTACATCGTTAGCTGTACCGTTAGAGATGAGTCGCGGACTAATATATCTTCAAGTC
This sequence comes from Rhagoletis zephyria, assembly GCF_001687245.7. Classification (NCBI taxonomy): domain Eukaryota; kingdom Metazoa; phylum Arthropoda; class Insecta; order Diptera; family Tephritidae; genus Rhagoletis; species Rhagoletis zephyria. Next base: position 2,203 of record NW_016171126.1, read on the forward strand.
TACCCACTTGACATTAGTTGCGACAAATTAAAGCCCAATTGTACCCCATGGAGACTATTACCGGAATACTTATTTTAGAGAATAGTCCCACAATTTTTTGCAGGGTATGTAAGTAGAATCCAATATGCATCAGTATAAATGCGTATATTTGTAGTAGTGTGGGTGTGTGTGTGTGTGTGTGCTTTAAGTTCCCGTCAGTTGATTGTTTTTATTCAAATATTTTTTTGTTTGCTTGTAATACGTAATTTATTGTTGTCATAAATGCGTTAAAAGGCGTATGTATACAGTTGTAAGAGTGCAGTTACATATGTTATGCGTGTCTCAGCTCTACTGCCGCTGGTGGGCGATAAAAGTGATGGGAAGTGACAAGTCGCGGTGCGCACTCGGCAAATAGGCTCACGGCAATGCACCAGAACGTGTTGGCAGATAAATGTGCATGCCAATATGCAAGTATGTACGTAATTACTAGTTTAATCAGCCCGAACGAGCACACACACACACACATGCACATATGGTATCCTTACGCAATATCAGTAGTGCGTTGGTCATAAATTCCGATGCCATTGTTTCTGCGCTTTTGCAATTTGTCGCGGAAAATTTCTTCGTTTTTAATTTCAATTTTTTTTTTGGCCACATTGATCAGACGTGGCTTTTATGCTGACACATTTGCTGGCATGCCACTTTCCTACCATCCTCACCATCATTAACATACATAGGTACATATTTATGTATGTTGGCATGTGAGAAATTTTGCGCACTCGAATATGTAGACTGCAACATACTTACATATACATATTTTTAATTCACTTATGGTTGTGTGTGCTTATGTGACTGATGCTGACAGCAGAGATGTTCAACCGCGAATAAAACATTTAATAATTTGTTAATGACCGCAGGCAGCTCGCCGCAAAATGCACAACACGCAGCGTATCGCACACAAACATTCGAGTTGCACTTCTGCTGGTTGAGTATGCCACACACTTGAGACCAGACTGTAGCTTCGGTAGGTATGTCAGATAGCAAAAAGGGCATTTAATATGTAGGTTTGCAATATGTGGCCATTAAAAAGCATGCAGATAAATTAATATCTATCTATTTATATTATGCCATGATTTAAATTTTAATTTCATATCCATATATTCGCACGAAAGCGGGTTGCGCGCATGAATGTACAGTTGTGTTGTCTGTTTTTCACTGTGCATTTTTCGTTGACGTTTCACTGAGATAATTGAAGTTTTATAGGCGGCTTGGTGCTTTATTATAAGCACATATGTACATACATATATCGTCGTTTAAAGTACAAAATGGCGTATTAACAAAAGGTACTTTGTTTGTGAGTTTTTGCTTTGTGGGACAACATGTCGTATGAGCAACATTAATTGATATTCTAATGATGTACATAAGTAAGTATATATAATTGGCTATCGCTCTTTGGGTAAGCTATTTTCGTCACTTCGATGGCACTGCAGAGTTTAACCGAGCTATTCATTCATATTCTCATCCATCATCCCAATCGCATGGATTTACGATGTCCTCTTAAGTTTTCTAATGTACTTCGGGAACGTCTTCCAGAAAATTGTGGAATTCAAAATAGAAATCATATTGAATAGCAGACGATGCAATTTTTTTTTTTTTATTACTTCATTTGTCTCCTAATCACATCTCCTTCGTCTTATTTAGCGCTGTAACCACCTAAGCAATTTTGGCCCACTTCAATAAACCAAGCCACGCAAATAATTGAATGTTCATTAAAGTAGTTGCACTAAATATTTCTGCAGTGAACTCTTTAAAAATAACCATCTTGCAGAAAGTCACCTAGCGACATTTTCGTGAAAGAAATTAGGATTCTAGCACTCAAGTGCGGTTGAGGCAACCACGGGAATAAATCCATGCAGCCACGATTTACGCGCAAATACGCGCGTCTACAATCTTTTGTGTATAAACAACAACAGCAATACAAATACAAATGCGAGGAGTAGCGCAAACAAGTACCCACTTGTAAATATATGTACATATAGCCCAGAGTGTGTGTGTGCGCGCTAGTTATTTGCATGAAAGTGGAAAGTGCGTTGTTATCACAGCGACAAATAAAACTAGAATTAGGGGCTGCTTAAAGGTCGTTCTCACCAACAGCAATGCGCAACTCACTGCTTATGTGTATTGTGTGTGGGTGTGGGTGTTTGCGTGCTTCAGATTGAGGTTGAATGAAGTTCGACGCACTTAAGAATGCTTTTATCGCACTTCCAAGCATACTATTGCAAAACATATGTATGTACACACATCCACACACATACATATATGTATACAAGCAAACGCGTTTGCATCACCGTGTGTGTTTGTATTTTTCTGTTGGCAAACACTTTCAAACAATAGTGCAGGGAATGCGTGAGGGGAGTTAGATAGCGGGGCTCATAGTGTGTGTGTGTTTGTTTGCACATTTGTGCGGTTGAGTATACATACGTGTGGATGTGAATGCATGAATGCGCATATACATATGTATGTACATATGTACGTCCTGATAGTTCTTTGGTGCACTGTCGCGAAAATGAATTACAGCTCTAAAAGAGCTTATTGCGAATTTAACCTCAAGGACCAATGAACGTTTCTATGGTAATGACTCCTTGAGGGCCGATTAAAGTGTAGTTTGTAGAGCATAACAGAGTAAACTTGGATGATAATATTCATATGTAAGTATCTACATTAGGGTGGCCCTTAAAAAATGAAATTTTAAGTCTCACCCCCTCAGTCGCTAATACAACGGTCAAAGTTATCATATATAAATTTTAGTCCCGATTGGCGACGGTTAAGGCGTGTCGCACAGGGGTCAAAGTTCAGATTCCTCTGTGGAGACTCAAAAAATTTACATTAATTTTATTTTTCATCTTATCCTACTCAAATCGGGATCAAAATTTATATGTGACATCTTCGACGTTAGTAGTGCCGATTTTGGGTATTAGATGAAAACAATATTAATTTTAACTTTTTGAGTCTTCATAGAGGAATCTGAACTTTGACCCTTGTGCGACACGCCTAAACCGTCTCCGATCGATACCAAAATTTTTGTGTGATATCTTTGACTATATTAGCATCGATGTGCGGGTTGACGTTTAGGAAATTTGATGTAATAATGTACTTAATACTTTTAAGAACCACCCTAATCTACATCTATGTAGTAAAAACTGTATAGTGTGTGTGTGTGTGAGATATGAACTGATGATTGGTAGTAGCTTGCAGTTGAATGTAGCGACCGCTCAATTGACTAGTAGATAAGCTTCTATGTGAAAGTTATGTTGGAAAAGCTTAAAACACACAAATTTTAAGGGGTGGAATCCATATGCACAATTGAGTTAGGTCAGCTTAGTAAATCTAAGTTACGTTGGCAGGCCAGTAAATATCCGTAAAGGCCTTATGCCAAAAGAAGGTCCGTAGTGTTGCCAGATACATTTGCGATCTCTACACATCAATGACTTCACGAAGTAATACGAGCCTAGGCCTGCTGTCTAAACTTTTTGTTTTCCACCAGACTCGGTAGGAACGCATGCGCTGTTGGCTAGAAAATCCTTAGAAGTCTTGATGCTGCTCTTCTTATTGATAATAATGAATCATAAAATCTTCTGTTGGAAGATCTAAACAAAGTATTTGAAGTCCTCCATACTTTTCCACACCAAATATGTTTGTATGCTTGGCGGTGCTTGAGCGAAACTATGTGATCGTTTAAGTTTTTTTGGGAGAATTGATTTTTCTGTATATACAAAACGCTCTTTTGGGTTAGTTCGTCACCTCTTTCGTTACGTTGGACGTTATGTCGAAACACCATGGGTGCCAAGTTCGGAGCCCCGTACAACGATTTCTGCAGACGTTGTGGAGATGACGAAGAAAAAGAATCCGTCAAACTCTTTCTTTACGATTGTTCTACACTCCAGAGAAAACGCCTAAAATTTTTGGGTAGAACAATTCTTCGAGAGCCTAGATAGCTTAGAGGAAACTCCATTGAAGGGTCTGCTAGGATTCGCTACCGAATCATGATGGTTTAAAGATATGTGGGGACAGACATGGGCATCGTATTGGGCCTATGTGGCCTCCGAGCGAACTTTTTCCCAGAGGTGCCCGCATAACCAAACCTAACCTACTTTCAACGAATGTTAAGAAAAATAATGTACAATTTTCTAGAATTGCCATTTGCTGTCAGAACAGTTAGCTTCGCCCTTGGCTTGCCCAAAGGCACGCTTTGCCATGTTAATGCCAGCATCATTCGATAGTCAGCTTGTTAATGCTCTTCTTTTGCTGCCACTACGAATTCTGCTGAATATTTTAATTAAGCTCCCTACTTATGCAAATGGCATGGCTGCTGCAGCGCGTCATAATTTTTTGCAAGTTCTAAAGTTCAAACAAAGTGTCAAAAATTGAAAAATTTATAAAATGAAAAGCTTTAATTTCCTAACTTACAGCACAACGCGCATATTTTATTAACATATATTCAAAGTGGCTGCCAACAAAGGCAGCGTTGTAAAAAATAAGAACCAAAAACTACAAAGAAAATGGGCGAAAACAATCACAAATGACAGAAACGATTTCGCTGATTACTACAATAAAACCGAAATCGTACGTTCGCCTAATGAAATTATAGTGAATTCTATGCGTTCACTCAATGACACGAATTCGCGCAAATTGCTGGCGATAAGTGCGGCTATAAATGGCACAAAGGGAAATCTTTTAGCGGTAAAGCTCGTTAAGCAGTTCCATATGTGCGGTGCGAAAAAAAGTTACAATGGCGAGTCGTTAGACCTTTGCGGAAATGACACGCACCCACGAGTCAAAAAGTCATCAACGTGATAGATGTGTGCCTACTCACACTCACATACTCACCCACACAAACAGTATACTAGGGATGTTTCGAATGTCATATTTGTCACATTTGCGAATACGAATGCGAATTTTCGGAATGCGAATGTGCGAATGCGAATGCGAATGTTAGGAAAAAAATTAAAAAAGCTATAATCAACTTAAGTCANGAATACGAATGCGAATTTTCGGAATGCGAATGTGCGAATGCGAATGCGAATGTTAGGAAAAAAATTAAAAAAGCTATAATCAACTTAAGTCATGTTGTTGTTGTTGTCGTAGCGGCTACAACAACCCCACCCAGATCGGTTAATATCTCGGTCGTTGTCGTCAAGCTCCACTAACGGAAGCCCTAAGAAGCGTGCCGCCTCAATAGGGTCGGTCCACAGGGACAATGGCGTTAGGGTTGTCGGGTAGTCATCGTTTTTATTACTTAAAATGTTTGCAAATTATTAGAACAATGAACGAGTGCTTAACCTATGCAGTGTTTTAATCTAGTAGTCAAAGTTCAAAAAGGGCATACGTATTATATTTCAAAAAAAGTAAATTTTCTGCCTTTTCTCCCATGAGGAAATTTCTTAGAGGCTCGTATATAAGGTCGGATGCACTGAACAATTGCTCACTTGGACCACTTGCGTGTTTCCGCAAGGGTTGAAACATGTCTATTTTTCGTTTTTCGTAACGTAGCTACGAATTACGAATTACAAAAATTCGGGTTCTAGAATAAAGGGGTTAGTTCTCCACCAATCGAGAGGATTTTCTTTGAGATGACCTCGTTTTTCGTTAAGAAAGGCCTTCAATTGAGCTTCAATTTCACAATTTTTAATGTCTCCAGATTCTACATCCGAGCCTTCGCTTTCGCTGGGAGGAATCTAAAATTAATTCTAGGTTGCTTATAAGACTTTTACTTAACCATTTAGCGCCTGAAGCTAAAAGCCGGTTATTATCCGCACCCGGGTTAGACAGACTAAGAGGCATATCAACAATTTTAGAGTGGACTCTCTACCCATGTACACATTCGCATCCGCAAGACATTCGTATCATTTGAATGTGTAAAATGCTGCGAATTATTCGCATAACGAATGCGAATGGAAATATTCGCAACATCCGAGCTGTATACACAAACTGTTGCTGAGTAAGGCGGTGAATGTGTTAATGCTGCGTGCCAAGGGCCACACGCCAAAGGACAATGAGTGAGGCGCGTTTGCATACAAACATACATACATACATACGTACATATCTACAATTAACAGGCGAATAAGTTATTTAATACATACATATACATATACACGTTTGTATATTTTTTTACTTACATACATCAATATTTATGTACGTACATATGTTTGTAAATAAGTATGCATGCGTAGCTGTCAAAAAGTTGAACGTTAACGTGAGTGACATACGCAGCGATTGCCAGTTGTTATTCAATGGGCCTGCTAATGCTAACATGGCGTGCAGCGAATCATCAGCTCATCGGCCCATCGGCTCAGTGAGCAAATAAGTCAACACAATTCAATTGCAGCTAAGGGTGGGCGCTCATCAGCAGTCACAGGACGCAACTACCAGAGAACACGTCTGTTGGACAGCCACAGACATGACAAATACATATGTAAGTATGAATGTATGCATCTATACATATGTATGTGTCTATGATGTAATGTATATGTATATGAGGATGGACTTAGGCATACATACAACCCGCGTCAAAATTATAAACGCACCATTTACTGACAAGTTTTGTGCAATATTAAAAAAACTCAACCAACTTTCACAAACATTTTTTTTTTTTTTAGCCTGAGGCCATTTTTTAATGAAAAATGTTGTGAAAAAACAACAATAATTTACACATTACATTTACATTATACATTTTCTCCCATACAGTATGTTCGACGAATTTTTTATATGGAAGAAAATGAGCAATACACACAAAAAAAAATAGATTTTTGTTTCTTTTTGATTTTTCGCAAAAAGATACAAACTTTGATTTACATATAAGGCTCTCTTTAAAGAAAAAACTATATTTTTTTTTATTAAAAAATAACTAAAATTTAATAGCACACAAAAAATAAACTGCTAAAACTTATCAATATGTGGTGCGTTTATCATTTTGGCACGGAGTATATATGTATTTATGTGTAGCCACTGAGATGCACGAAAGATAAGCTGTGGCAATAAATCAAAAGAAATCATGTTGAAAATGTCTTTCGTTGAAAGCTTAGAAATTGATGAAAATTTCTTGGAAGTTTTGTTGTTGAATGCTTCTAGAGAAAGTGTAACATACATACATTCATATAGCCCAAATATAAAACATATGTATGTATGTAGATATATGTATATGTACATAAATACAAATATATACACCCAAACATGAAAACAATGGAAATTTGATATTAACTGCTGTGAAGCTACTACAATTATACTAAGTAGAATATTTTATTACTTTGCCATTTCGTATTCTAATTTTATCTACAAAACCTTGGGCGCATATCGTTAATACGAGGAAAGCACTGTTAGAAAAACCACATAAATACATTTACATATAATTCTNTGAATAAACGGAGCCATTTTTGAATTCATGAAGTGAAGAATTCGTGAATTCTGCCATATTAACGTTTTACATATAACTCTCCACACAAGATTTGCGAAAATATTTTCACAAATACAATATGGCTGGGTGCGACCCCATTTAGCGAATTGAGTTGAAATTGGCAATTTCGTTTTTATTCATGAATTATAAGAATAGCCTTCGGAGAATTGGCGTTTAGTCCATTCGCTTTCGTCAAGTCTCCAAAGAACAGTAACGCATTAGCATAGCTTAATGTTTGACAGCCTGTGCTCTGTCAGCTCATAAACAGATTGCTTATCGCTAAGCTCAAACAAAAATGTAGAGGGAACTGTATATCTGGAAAAGGCACTTTTAAATCTAACTGAAGAACATGAAACATCTGTTGTACTTTTGAGTTTATCTTTTCCCATGACATTTAAGGCAGTTTTCTCAAGTAACCTGCAGCTTTAAAGCTTGCTTTATATTTAAAGAATTTTCCCTACAGTTTTAGATAGGTTTACAACCAAGAAACATAGGTCAAAAACCGATAATAAAAATGCTTAACTTTATACATAGCTTTATTTTTAATCCAACCTTTAAATATAAAGTGAGCTTTAAAATTAAAGGTTACTTCAGCAAATGGCCCTTAAAGTTATAAATGTGTTATATGTATACCGCCACACATACAACCAATTGTTGCATGAAAATAAGCTGTAATAGGCATAAATGAGAAGCCGCCAATTTTTGGAAACAAATCATCAATAGTCCGAGTACCAAAGCGCCACATGCTGTGCCATGACATGAACATGTAGCACAAATAACTACAAAAATCTTTCTTACAGATAATGAATATGTCATAATATTTTCACAAAATACATATGTATATAAAATAAAACAAGATTTACAGCAAACAAAAACATAATAAAATTCCAATTGGAGGCAACGATCCAGGCATTTACAAGAATGCCAAAATTTTCTTTTGCTGTCAACTGGTATACATGAATGTACATTAAAACATTAGTAAGTATATACGCATCCATGACATTAGCAAGATTTTATGTTCGAATTTCCGCTGAGCTCCATTTATCATTTACTAAATAAAGAAATACTGACAGTGGATATACATATAATATTGATTTGGTTACTTCTTTAGAGGCAATGTAGCCGAGCCACCACTAAAACAGGAATGCAATCAGTGCCTTATTCTGTTGAATTATTAAACTTTTTCAAAAACATTGTAAAATGAAGATTAATATAGGAAGAGTAAAAAAAAGCGTATCTCCGTACAACGTTGCGTATGAGCAACATTTCAAAACATAGAAATACTAGCATTTACATAAGTGCTTTATATGCAATCGCATTTTTTTAAAACACGCCACGATGATTTTTTGGTGGTTTAGTTTCGCCCAGTTATCAGCAAATTTAGCGACGCATTGTCTGGAGCAGGCAAAAAAATGCTTGGTAAGCATTTTGGCAGAGCCGCGTCACCTCATATTTACATAGATACATACATATGTACATATGTATATGCTTGAAATGTGTGCCACTTACTAGCCACCACATTTTGTCAATGGTAATACATTAAAAAATCGATTTGTTGTTGTCTACTAATGTGGCAATTTTTCATGGCACATTTTTTGCTGGGCTGACGACAGAAGAGCTACCTATGTACGTACTCATGCATATATTTATATCTGAGTAACGATAAATTAAAATCTAGTCCACGTGGTTACAAAATGTTAGCCGCAGTGTGAGAGCACCATGGTGAGCGAAGGTTGTAATCGCCAAACCAGAGGAGGGGGGGGTTGGCATATTGTGCTGTTTAAGCACCAAATATTGGGAAGTAGAATGAAGGCGGTTGTGCAGATTTATAACTTTTCTGGTGTCCCACCTGCATGCTTACGTTTGTTTTTATTGCTTTTGACCATCGAACTTTTGTCACATGTTAATGTATTCCTAAAGTCCTTGAGGCGTAGAAATGCTAGCAAAGAATACTTTGTTTTATAATTTTATTTTATGCACGGACCCTATTTTGATTCCCTTTTCGACATAATGATATTCTACGGTTTTGTGATAGTGTCCTTATACACAAATACATATGTCTACATATGAAAGTTGTACCACCTGGATCTCCGACCTTACTTGCAATGTTTTGTTGTACATTTTAAACTTTAACACATTTCGTTATAGCCATCCACAAGTTCTTTCCCATGGGAAAATATGTACAAATAAGATACATTTCAATTGATGAATAGCAACAGTTTTCCCACGTGCATACATAAGTATACTACATTCATGCATACGCACTAAAAAAAAAAAAAAATGAAAATGCAGATAACACAAAAATTGTTAGTTTGACCCACACGAGAGTCACAGTGGCTGCCTTTTTTTCTTAAATTAATTTCTTTGTGTATACATAAGTACATAAGTACATACATAGTTACTTTTATACGAAGTTATTTTTCTTTTTTACCTTGTTTAATTAAGTAATAAAAAGTCCTTATATCCCAAACTGACTCTTTCAATTTCACATCAGAGAATTTTTTTTATTTTACGAACAAAAAAGCATACCCTTTTTGAATAAACCTCCTAAAACCAAGATTATCGGTTAACGTGGTCGGTCCAAAGCTATGCGCTAACGTACATAAAAAAAAAATAAAAATATTCCGACGAACTGATAACCTCCTCGTTTTTTTGAAGTCGGTTAAAAATTAAATAATAAAACTAATAAAATTAGATTTTAAAAATTAAATAATATTGAAAAAAAAATTTTGCTCTTTAAAATAATATAATCTAAACCATTTGGGAATTCTTAGATCTTATATGGTCTCTTTGCCGGAATATAGCCAGAGATTAACTTGGTTTTCGTTACATTACTTACCTAAAGAGAGGTGGCCAGTGTATAATAAGTATAGGCCTTCTATTCTTGTCTTATTTAATTGGGTCAGATTAATTTTGCTGGTTGACTGCTTGTACTTTTTACAATGATACGACCACTTCATGGATAGTCGAAAAAAAAACAAAGCAATCGTAATTTTTAACACCCTATATTCCCTTTCATTCTCTATCACCGCTTGGAAGATACTTGCCGGAGCAAGTGAGATCTTCACTGTCGCAAATACTATCCCTGAGATGTGAGTAAAGAGAAAAATAGGAATTCTCTACGTCTGTTTTTCTCTAAGACCCCAGTTTCTACAGGGATTCATTACATGTACATAAAGTATGCTAGGTATTTATTCTCCACTCGAGTTGTAGATTGACGGAGGGTGAAATACGTTTTTCAAGAATTTCGGCCTCGATGCCGTAAGAGTTGTGTCCGGTTATTGGAGGAAAGTCCAAATTTCAGAAATTTTGATTTTTTTTTGACTGCATCACAAAAAAAGTTCAATTTGCTCTAAGAGATTTTCTATTGCTTTTGTATTTGATGTCCGATTTCAGTAAGTGATCCTCCGTTGTAAAGTCTACGTATTTCACCCAGAAAATATTAACCCGTTATGTCAAACTAAAAAATTACAAGTTTTTTCTGAAAACGGCACCCTGTAATCATTAGTAAGAAGCCTAAAAATAGAAGTGAACATAGCTTGTAAAGTTATAGGAATAAATCGATTTAGCTGTTTTTACAAGTTGCCGAAACAAATAATTTTACCGTCCCGGAATATTATCATAGTGAGTGTTTTGAATCGCTTGGAACTAATTGATTTTTTTTTTTTGATTTATACAACGTGATACGGTCTAATGTACATATGTAAAGTAAAGGTCATACACCAATTCGAAATGTTTTTTTTTTTACAAATATCCTGCAAATAAAGCCTGTTCCAAGCGAATTAACAAAACTGTCCCAAGTAAATTACAAAAGTAACTAAACTTCATCCCAACCAATTGTACTTTGTACAAACTTACAAACATTAATTTTCACATAATATTTATTTTAATTTCGTAACCAATTAATTTTATATCCTTATAATTAATAGCAAAACAAAAAAATGTAAATCCTGTAGCGCCCAACCATTCAATGAAATCGCAATGAGATTAATTTATGCAAGCTTAAAACAGCAAAACCGATTATGAGCTAGAAAAAGATAGCTAAACTGTAGCAAAAATTAGTAAAATATTACAAACATACATATGTATGCGGTTATGTGCATACATATGTACATACATATGTATGTATGTAATAAGTAATACAGAAATTTAATAATATTTAAGCTGCAAACGAATTAATTATTACAACTAAATTGGAAATATGCAAATTGCCAAAAAATATAAATATCCGGTGAATGTGCCCATAGACACCTAAATAGTTATATATTCGTATGTACATACATATCTACTTAGTGTGTCATAAATATGCGAGAGGGTAGCACGGATGCGGAAAAAGTGAAAGATTAGTTTTTGCATTAACTAAATCTCGATCAGAGTAATTAAAAGTTACTGTTTTACACTGAAACATATTGCTGTGTGAGTGTGAGCAGTGCGTGTGTTTATGCGCGTGCCTATTTAAATGTACATATTTGTATATACTTCAGTATACCCAGCAAAAAATCGGTAAGCGCTAGAACGCATTGCCTTATAATGTCTTCTAATTGTTTCGCTTCTTTGAGGCATTGCCGGTAATGCATTACGGGGAATGAAAAGTAGAATGCTTCACCGTAGTCAGCTGGAGAAAAGAATGAATACCCAAAAAATATTTTCTAACGTTACTTTCTGTTGAAAATTCCAACGCATAAAAATTATGGCTGCGTTTCTTTATACATTCCGGATAATCCCATTTCACAGCCGGAATAAACAGAATGCGTTTGAAATATACGTTGACATATCATCAGGAACGTTCTAAAGAATAAGTAAACAAAAAAGTTTATTCCAAACGTTCAGAATGAATAAAGAAATGCAGCCTATGTTTTGCTTTGTTTAATTTACAGCGAAGTTGAAGTCATTCAACGTTTAATTAAATATGTATGTATGTATGTATGTACATGCCGATTTTTAAGTAACATAAATACTTACATATATATGTATAAAAACTGATTCATAAAAATTTTAATTAAATTTAAGACAGTCTGTATTTTCTGTTTTCAGTTTAATATATGCACATAAGTATGTGACTTATCTAGGCGCTCTACATTAGTTTATCTGTAAGGCATTCTTTGTTCGCTTCTCGGGATTCTTTTTATACCCGAGCGCACTTGTGCACAAGGGTATATTAATTTTGTTCACATAACGGTTGTTTGTAACAGCCAAAACGAATCGAGATAGATATAGACAAATGTATACATAAA
>NW_016171127.1:0-14865 GCF_001687245.7 Rhagoletis zephyria
CTATAAAAAATCATAACTCAGAAAAAAAAATTTTCGCTATTAGCGATTTGGATTGATTGTAGTTCAAAGTGTCTCTTTCCTGGTAAAAAAGTTTGAGAGAAAAAAAAACAGNCACTTTCCACCATACAGTTTCGAAATACAAAATCACATTTTCCGCGCTTTTTATAATCGAAACTGTATAGTGGAAAGTGTGTTCTAATATATATTTGATACAAACAACAANAAATTCTCACTGTCATTTCGAATAATCGATTTTTGCCTGAAAAACAAAATCGCGTTTAATTCGGCTGAAAAATTTTTCCGAGCCAAAAGAAAAAATACGTGTCTCATTATTTGGACCAACAAACAATGCATTTGAGTTTGGTCGAAATTAAAAATCCTGCTCGTACCTGACCGGTTGTCTGGAAATGGAAAGCATCCTCTACTTCTTCTCACCAAATACCAATATGCTTTTAATTAAATGAAACCCTATAGCAATCGATAATTTTTTTTCTTTGGAACCGTAGGAACGAATTAATAGCAGTACTTGCTGTCTACCTATTTTAAAACAGATGTACATAAATAAATTAGCTATTTTCTAAAAAACGTCTTAACTAACAACCAACAACAAGTGTGCCGTAAGTTAGGTCTAAATGGCTGACGAGCAAATGTATATCGTAAAAGCGAAATAAAAAATATTAAAGAGCTTAGCACAATAAAAAGAGCTATTAAAAGAAATAAATAAAATTAAATCTACTGAACACGAGGTCATCTTCAAAATGTGGTTAAAAGTTAAATTGCACTTGTTCCAGTAAATTATATAATATGTACTAGGTAACATATACACATATATGTAAGCATAAATACAGTGCCGGACATTTGAATAGCGCCCCGTTTTAATCCTCAGTATTGACAATTGAACCAATTGAACAATCGTAATACGAAATTAAAGCCAATGAAATTCTCCATAAACTGTGTATACATCACTTCTCGATAGGCCTGACAGTTTCTGAGAAATTAATTAACAAAAAAAAAATAATAAAAACAAAACTGTCGCTATTTTTTATATTTCCCCTGTAAAATCTGGAGCTATTAATTTATTTCTCAGAAACTATTAGGCCTATCGAAAAGTGACGTATAACTATAGGGTGTATGGAGAATTTAATTGGCTTTCATTTGCCGTATTTCATTTTACGATTGTTCGATTGGTTCGTAAGATATACAGGTGATTAAGTGGAACCACTCTTTTCTTTTAAGCTGAATAACAGTAAATTGCAAATATCTAGAAAACGTTTCCATAGAAAAACATAAATACTCGTTTTTCGGAATTACCGAGCAATTCTACTTAGGAATTGGATGGTGTCGTATGAAGAACAAAAACAAAACTAAAATTTGTGATCCAGTGTAATTCAACAAATTAGTTACGCAATATTTGCCGTCAAAGCCCAAATTGTGAAAAAAAGGTTAGTGAATATTAAATAACATAAAGAAAAACTGTTAATACTGAGGATCAGAAGGATGCGCTTTTTAAGTGGCCGGCACTGCATGTACATACATATACATGAATGTATGCAGGTACATTAGGGTGGTCTAGGATTCTTCTATATGGAAAAAAATAGTATCCTATTTTTTTAAATTTTGAAATCAAAAAATATTTATATGTAGGTCGCTCAAAGCGCTCAAAGCTTTCAAAGTATTTTATATGGGAAAAACGACTTTTCGTAGGAATGGTATGGAATTCTTGAAAATCGATCGAAAAACTCTAGTTCTCTACCAACAATGATACCCAATTGTTTATTTAACCATTTGTTAATACTAAAGATTTTTTATTTATCACGCATTTTCTGGAATTTTGTTGGGGAGTTTTCGCGGACCTATAAAATGTAGTTACCATGAAGAAATGGTTAATTGGGTATTATTATTATAAAATCCCTTTAAGAGAAAGAGAATTTTCCGATCGAAAAATATGGATTTTCAAGAGTTGTCTACTATTTCTAAGAAATGTGTTTTTTTACCCATTTCAAATACATGGAAAACTTTGAGCGCTTTGAGCGACCTCTAAATATTAAAAAAAAAAAATAAATAAAAAATACGGGTATATTTTCGTTTGTTTCGTTCCCCCAGCATGAAAATTTCGACTTTACTTTTTCACATTCATGTTTGGACGACCCTAACGTACATATGTTGGTGCCTTTTCTCTCATTCTTGTACTTTTCTTTCACGCTGAGAGCAAATGCATTGTTTATTTTTCGCACATTTGATTAAGTGAATTAAATTAAGCAACTTCTTTGTTTAAATCTATTGTTTTAAATTTTTGTTTATTTTATATATACGTATGCATACTAGGGCTGTGCGATTAATTGGTTATTCAAAATTTTAATCAATCATAAAGTAAATAACTCAATTATTCGATTAAAATACTATATACCAGGGTTGTTGCGAATATTATTCCGAAATAAGAGTCCTTTCCGGATACCAAATCAAACAAGTTTGGTACCAAATTAAAGAGGACTTTAATATCTTTATAACTGAAATGTCTAAACGAGGAAAGCCACATATTTAAAAATATTTCAATAAAAATTGTTAATCAAGTACCATAGAACAAACCTTGTGTCAGGTGGATGCATTTCTTTAGTATTAAATTATTTTTATTATAAATTATTTCTGTTTAAAAGCTTTTTTATTCCTCTTTCATATAATACCAAATTTGTTTAATTTCGAAAGTCGGTTTGTTTATTATCCGGAAAGGACTTTTATTTCGGAATAATATTCGCAACAACCCTGCTATATACATATAAAGTTGTGGAAGTTCCTTGATACTTGAAATCAAACGTCTCTGTTTTCAAAAATTAAAATGAAATATTTTTTCATATACAAACTCCTTTAACGTGCAAAATTCATTTTTCGAGTAATCGTATTTTAGTAGCTCGATTAATCATCATTGTGAATAATCAATATCTTGATTACTCTAGTAATTGATTAATCGAATAACTGATTGCCCAATTTGTTCGAGTAATCGAATAATTGCCCAGCCCTAATGCATACATACATACATATGTACAAGCGAAAGTTATGTCATGTGCAGGTTTCGCTGAAGGCTCGTGAGAAAGTGTTTAGATGTTGAGTTCTTTTCGTATAGAGTATTTCGTTAAGCAAATTTTTCAGCCAGAGAAGTCCCCAATATAAAATTTAATATAATATAGAAAAACTTACAGTTTAACTAAGCGCACATATTATATCGGTAGTTTCTTATTTTCTCACACTTAATGTGAGATTATTGGATGATAATTTTTACGCGGCAACACTGCTCGCAAACAAAATAATGAATAGCTAATATTAAACAAATAAATAAACAAATTAATTTTTGTAGCTGTTATTTTTCACACAATTCATGTTGTTATCAGCAAATGTTTAATAAAAATGCGCAATCATTATACATATGTACTTGTAGCTATCTATGTATGCATATCAAATGTTAATATCTTGAAGTTCGTGAGCATATGTATGTACATGCACACATAAGATAATCTAAAGTAATTATCCGACTCAGTGATAAAGCAATGCAATTCGAATGCAAAACGATAAACCATGATAAACAGGGGTGGGTGAATGCATCAGCAAAGATGTATGTATGTATATGAAAAATTTATGGTACATGAGAAACTCTAGAAAATGTAATCAGACCGCGAAGTATTGCTGAAATTACGAAATTGGGGAACTTATGCCTGATGCTCAGAGCCATATTCAAATTATAGGATGAACTTTTTTCCGCTCTGTTGAATGGTACCAATGGCGGAAATAATGGAGATCACGATGATCCAGGTCACCAAATTGACAATGACGGGATCGAGTATATAGCTTAAGACCTGGTAAAATTACAAAAGGCGACCTCTACGTTCGGTAAAAAAAAAATTCGAAATGCTTGTAAAACTAATTTCCTTCAGGGTCACGGGGAAGTTTTTTTTCTGGTGCAGTCTAATATATAGTACATACATAGTTAATAATATAAGCTTCGCCGATGCAATCAAATTTGAATAAATTATGAATATGTATCAATAAATATTAATTTTGTTTTACAGACAAAATCTATGCAAGCGATGTTACTTTCTTCCACACTGCTGGCTAAGAAAAAATATATTATCACTATGCAAATCGCTATAAACTTTTCTTATCAAATTTAGTACTGACAACAGACAGAGTTAGAATTTCACCATTAAACAGTTGGAAAATAAATTGGCTGTGAAGCGTTGGGCTGCAATTTTACGCATGGAAATACAAAATTGAGAAATTTTTAAGCAATAAATTTCAATCTTAATTTTTTAGAAAAGTAATATCAAACAACAGCAGATACAAGATGATTACAATGCCAAAATTGGCATTTTTAAACAAACGCTACCGCATGCAAATATTCGCTACTTTAACAGGTGAGCGAAAAGTGTTTTTTTTTTATATTCGATTAGTATAGAAAAAATTTCAAGTTGTGAAAATTGGAATAAAGTGAATTACCGCCAGTCCATAAGAGGATTTTTTTCATGCGCCTCAGTAATTTTTTGTCTGCGGAAAATAATACTAGTAACTATAGTGCGTATCATAACTTTACGGCAATCACATATTGAATAGATTTGACCATTTATCTTAATATTTTTTAATTTTAATTATTTGTTTTGTAAAAATCTAGTATACATATGTATGTACTATGTAACAAAATTTTCGAGGCTTTTAACTAGATTTTGTGTATTCAATATTTTGAATATCTGCATATTTTGTAGCCCATTCAATTTTAGTATCTACAATACAAAGCAAGTTTTAAGTTGGTCCGACTTATCGCTGATTTTTGGGAATTCTTTTTGTTAAAAGTGTTGCTCATTTTCTCCATATAAAAAAAATTGTCGAATGTTTTGTATAGAAGAAAATTACTGACATCGTCAGCAACAAAAAAAAATAAAAATAAAATTGTTAAAAATCAATGGTAACTACCAGCTACTTTAAACTTCCACTTTATTATACTAAAATTAAATGGACAACAAAACTGCATACTCAAAATATTTTCAAGAGTTTCGTATTTATCGAGTAGGTTGTTTCTAAGGAAGCTCGATAGCCTCAATTTTACACCAACCCATATCTGTTGCACCATTTGTGGTATCCTGCTGTTTTCGTCTACTAATGCCATCTGTTGAAGGCCTTATGGGCGCTGTGCACTCCATATGAGCTCCTCACTAAACCTTTTGTCGCATCGACTGCGGACTCACCCTCATCTAGAGAAAGCCTTCGCTTTAAATACCGTCTGAAACTTTTTGCGGTCTTCACTTTTTTCTTGAACCTTGACTTGTCTACGGGTTGTATTGCTGTATAACTTAATTAAGGACATCTTCATAATTGTCGCGCAATTAGTTTGGAATAGTCTGTCGCCTGTTCTTGGAGCGCTCTTAGAGGACACGTTTTCTAACCGAACTTGCCCAGCCTAACTAATTTTTACTTAAGTGTATATCAACTAACTCCAGACCATTATTCCACTGTCTCAATCTCAGGTGGCCGTAAAAGAAAGCAGATAACTGTAGATGAAGCAGAATTTTTAGATGTAGTCAAAATGAGTTTAATTCGCTTAAAACCCCGCAATTTTTCAGTGTTCATTGACAATGAGGAAAACATTTTCATCCGTTTAAATGCGGTATGACACCTGAATGAGCGCTGGGCACTCACTCTAATTTTTGGTGATATGGGAATTTTTAGAATGAGCCGCCCAAGATGGTTTGTCCATAAATAATTGTCGTGAAGCTCAACTAATGGTAGGCCGAGGAAATGCGCCGTTTCGACTGGTTTGCACCAGAGGTAAAGTGGTGTTAAATGGGCATGTGATGAGGTGGTTGGTGTCATGGGTATGCCGTGGTCGAGTCTGGTTAAATACTAGATCTTAAGATGGCTAAACGTGGAAGCTGAATCTTATCTTTTGCAATAAGAGAGTCATAGAAGGTGGACACAGACTCTCTATAAATGCCATTGATAGCTCGTATATACGTCCAGCGTAGGTTTGGAATGTAAGGATGCCTTCTGATGTGCCTGGGTGGAGGCTGTTTCTTAAACAAGTACCTTTTCGGGTGCTCGAGTCTACAGAACCTTACCAGAAACTGCTTGGTGAGTTTTTTATTGTGCTCCCTTATTGGGAGCATTTGGGGGTACGCTATGCAGATGGTGCTCATGCGGAATAAGAAGGCATCCAGTCTCTGTTCGAAGTGCGTCGTTTTGATAAGTCTGTAGCTTCGTACGCTGCGTCCAACTAGTCCTCGGCGACCAAACAGGCTCAGCATAATCCAGAGCCGAACAGCCAATTTTATGTTGCCAACAACGTCTCTTTGTCTTTGTCCCTACCGACAAGTGATGTGACCACCTTGTTGCGTCTCTCTACATTATTGACAATTGCGGTTGTATGCGCGGAGAAGGAGAAACAGGCTATCAAAGGTAACACTTAGGATTTTCGGGTTGTTTACTATACGAAGCTAGTGGGTTATCGACGTGAGCGCCTAGTTGAAGCCTAACCTCTTTCATCCAGGTGGTGAAAAGTGTCGCCGTTGATTTTGTCGGAAATAGGGTTAGGCTCCATGCGGTGAAGCAGAGAGAAAGTTCGTCGAGCAGAGGTCATGAATTTCCGGATGGCAATTCGTGAGCGCAAGAAATCAGCGAATCTTCTTCCGTTGGCTGAGGAAGTTTCGAGACGTAAAAGTTAAACAATATCGGAGATAGAACATCATCCTGTTGCACTACTTGCTTAGTTCGTCTAATTCTTCGTTGCTTGGAGGTTCGACGATACCAGGTAAACTTATGACCAGATTATAAATTGGGCGCACTCCATCTTACTTTGTTCATATGTAAGGAATACTGAGAGGTTTTCTGTTTATCTAAACATTTTTCTGGAGCATTGTGATCCGCCTTATATATTTTATTCAGAATTGCAATCGATAAATAATAACAACGAACTTTTTCGGGGTGTCACATTCCCTTAGACAAAATAACGTCGTCTTTGAAAGCGCCTAGTATTGTTTGAGACCAGGAAACTATTGCTGAAGATAAATAAATATTTGTAAATACTGTTTTTTTTTTGTTCTCTTCAGAGCACATCATGACCTTCGCCCATGCCACTGGACTGGGTTGGCTGTCACCTACATTAAATATACTTCAGTCACCTGCGTCACCGCTCGATTTCCCGGTCACAACAGGAGCTGCCTCCTGGATTGGCTCTACATTTGGTTTGGGTTTTATAGCAGGAAATATATTCTTTGGCCTTACACTGGATCGGTGGGGTCGCAAAATAAATATGTACATTTTGGCTTTTCCGCATATGGTAAGGTAGCCGATTTAATGGGAAAAATTGAGTGTCACAAAAATTAGAAAAAAAATTCTTGTAGATTTTCTGGATACTCAACTACTTGGTGCAATGCGTTGAACATTTGTATAAAGCGCGTTTCTGTGCTGGACTAGCAAGCGCTGGCATTTTTTTGGTTGTGCCAATTTTCATAAGCGAGATTTCCGATAAAGAGTAAGCCAATTATTTTGGGAATCTATAAGAAATACTTCCGTTTTGTATTTCCAAATAATCATCGCCAATCGCGGTTTCTGCTTTTCTCTACTATGCCTTTCACGCTTTTCCAGCATCCGCGGCGCGCTCACTGCCATGGCTATGATGTTCTTCAGTTCCGGCTTGTTGGTTGGTTACATAATGGCCAGCTATTTGGACTACTACCTCATACCCTGTATCATAGTTGTACTACCCATTCTATATCTGATCGGCAATTCATTTCTACCGGAGACGCCACAGTGTTTGCTAAAGCGCGGACGGCGAGGCTGAACGCTCCTTCAATTTCTACAAGGGCATCGAGTTCCATGCTTACCTAGAGAACACTGCTTCAGCACCACCAACGCCCATTAGCGAATTTGATGAACTGAGAGCAACAATTGAGAAAGGTGGTCTGTCAACGCCACTCACGATGAAAGACTTCTGTAAGCTATGGCCTCAGCTCAACGAAAATAATTTTAATTTCAAATTTCATTTTATCTTTGCAGTCAACAAAGCGACACTCTTCAATTTCTTCACTGCCGCAATCTTGTGTTTGCTCAATCAGCTGTCGGGTAGTTTTGCAATCATCAATTATATGGCAAATATTTTTGCCGCTTCCGGTTCGACTATGAATCCAAATGTTAGCGCCATTATTATGGGATTCGTGCAAATACTGGGTTCATTGTCGGCCACCGTATTGGTGGAGCGTTTCGGTCGTCGGCCTTTGCTTTTATCCTCGGCGGTCGGCATGATGGCTGGCATGTATAGTTTTGGCGCATTCGTGCAATTTACCGACGCTCAAACGAAGGCTACATACAATTGGGTGCCAATTGCTTTTATGATGTTGGTGGTGTTCACTGCGGCTTATGGAATCTTTGGAATTTTCTTCACAATTGTAGTTGAAATACATCCGGCAAAGGTGAGCAGAAAGAGCCCTGAATTGAAAAAGTTCATGAAATTTGATAAACTTTAGACATTCAACAAAATATTTGTTGTGATTTTGGTTTCAATAGTACGCTCGAAAGCATCGGAAATGCTTTAACAAATTTTTGACCTTCGTCACCCTTTTTTACAGCGAATGCGAATGATCATAGACGAATGATTTTTTCACCTTTCCTATACTGATAAGCATCTTTCTGCAACATTTTTTCCATAATCTCTTTTTTTCTTTTTCTAGATTCGTCCGCAAGCTCTATCGATTTGTATGCTATTCAACAGCATTCTGGTATTCATAACTTTGAAGCTATTTCCCTATTTCCTTTTTAATTTGGGCATCACAATTACAATGTATTCCTGTGCCAGCGTTTGTGAGATTACAGGCATTTATCTGTACATTTTTCTGCCAGAAACTAAAGGCAAATCAATGGAGAAGGATTAGGAAGAAAAATGTTGTTATTAAAAATTATTTTTAAGGAACAAAGAAAATATTTAATTATTTTTTATTGGAAAGGAATAAAAATTAATAAAAAGTGAAATCTTGTTTTTTTATTTATATTTATTTCGGTTAGAGATCGGTTATATCGTATTAATAACTATTTGCAGGGCTTTTGTTGTTTCAAGCTACGATCTTGTAAAAAGTAAGGTATTCATTTGAAAAAAATAAAATAAAAAATAGTCGTGCTACAAAAGTAATCTTAATCGGCGCTTTTCGCTATACAGTTAAAATCTAAATACAGTTTTGTTCGCTTAATTGGGCATGAAATATCGCACGAGTTTTTGTTTAATGGTGATTTCGTTTATCCCCAAAAATTGTTGCCATTCCACGGTACAAAATGTGTTTGATGATACATTCAACCCTGTAAACAAAGCTTCAAGCTGCTGACAAAGCTTCAAAGGGCAGAGAATGTGCCGGTTTTGTCTTACAAAAGTGTGACATTTAAAGAAACGAACACAACATTTTCTTACTTTTTGCCTTTATTTTAGAATCGAACACGAAAAGCGAAAGGGGCAATAACAAGGCGACATTTTTTGGTAGAAACGAAAACACTATAAGTACTAGGGGAATCATTGAACTGGGACTGGGAGTTGTTGGTTAAAATATGTAGGGAGCCCTTTAAGTGAGCGCCAGTTAGCCGGAGGATACTGAATGTCACTTCTACAAAGAAATAGATTCGCTGTGGTACCACCTCAAAAAAATATTTTTTTCAAACTTTTATGGATCAATTTCTTAGCCGCTATCATAGCCCTTATCTAACTGTCTCCACGATAAGAAATGAAAAACAGATGCCAAGATAGTTCGAAGGACCTTTGTTATTCTAGCACAAAGGACTTCGCATAAAAGCTTTCTCATTCACCACTCATGGTGAAAAGCTATTTTGAGAGAAATCACTTATCATTTAGCACGCGTCCCTCCAACATGAACAATGGCCGAGTGAGCAAGGCACGGGCATACCATTAGAGAGATCTGAGTTCAAGTTCTCGTGCAGCCTTTCTTTTCTTTTTTCTAATTAAAATTTTTTTATTTTTTTATTTCATTTAATTTTAAGAAACTTATTTTATGTATTTTTCGCTTCATAATTTAATTTTCTCGTAATATTTATGTCATTGTTCTAAAAAGAATATTTTTTTAAGTTTCGTTAAATTTTTAGGAACCTTTTTTATTTTCTTTCTTTTTTTATTAAATTTTCTTTACTTCTGACTTTAATTTTTAGATTTTATTTAAAAATATGTTTTTTTTTTCAATTTCATAAAATATTTAGAAACTTATTTTATTTATTTCTTCTTTTTTTAAATTTAAGTTCTTGTTACTTTGTTAATTTCATTTTGTTTTAATTGTTAAAAATTTTATTGAAAAGAGAAATACATATATTTATTTTATTTATTCATTCAATTCTTAGGGTGTAAATGATTCCTGTCTTTTTTAAATACTTTTTTTAATTTTTTGTTTTATTTTAAAAATGTAAAAAAAGTATTTTTTTAAATCTTCTGGCAAAATCTTGAAAAGTGCCAAACTCAACTGAATTTCAATTAACGGAAAAAGTGAGAATAATCTAAAAACTAAAAAAGTGATTGAAAATGGAAGGAGGCAAAAAAGAATTGATATACATATTTAGTAAGTGTTTATTATGCTTGCGCTTGTGTGAATCTGTTATGTACATACATTTCTATTTTTATTTGACATTAGTTTTGTTGTTGCCGTTCTTTGGACTGAATGATTGGATTTTTGCGTTTCTTTACTTTTTTTCTGTTATTATCTTTTAGTGAGCGCATTTTCCTTACGCTCTTGCATTTTGACACTTTCCTGATTTTAGTCTGAAAAGATTTGTCCTTCGAAAGACTGTGTTGGGTTGAAAGTTACCACAACTGCCCTGTAAGAGTTTATTAGCTACATATCAAAGCATAGTTGCCTCACGTAACTGCAGAACACATTAAAAAAATACTATACATTTTTTTTATTTATAATTTGCAAATAAGAATTTTTGCAAATGCATACTTAAATATTTATCTTTTTCCTATCTAATCACCTCACTATATCACACTTTAAGCAAACAAAAGCTAAACGCTGGTTTCGCAGGTAAGCACATTAGAGCGGGTCGAATAAAAACGCCAAAAAAAAACTTGCTTCATGATTAGAGCTTTTAGTTATACATACACTCGAATTCATAAAAAATATAAAAGACTTTATATGATTTATAAATCGAAAAATTTGATGAAAATGTCATTTGCTGAAAACTGTATTATCTACGCCTTCATCTCTAGCGGATTTTTAGAGTAGTTCAAAAAATATTTCATTTTGAGATACTCTCCATAAGCTTTCAAATAGTTGGTGTTTGCTTTAAAAATCTTTCCTTTTGTATGGCGATCGACACGGTCTAATGTAAAGCACACAGTTTTCGTGTATGTAAATACATACATTCATCTGTATACATACTTACTTTTTTGAAGATAAATCTCGTGTATCTGAACTAAACACAAAACAAAGTATATTCAAATGTAGTTTCAGTTGCATTTCAAATTGTGACGAGTGTGCGTGCAGTTAGCCGATGCCATGTGCATAACTCTTGGGTGATGAAGATTTGAAAGTGTCACTTTAATTAATCAATAAGTCTACAGAATACAAAAAAAGACCACACTCCCGGTTTGAATTGAGAATCTTCAATATGTTTAAAAATAAAATTGCGTTATTTAGTAAACGAAAACGCATGCAACTCCTAGTGACGCTTTCATGTGAGTTAAGACGAAACCATCTCATAGACATAAATATATGACATATTTGAAGTATGTACATACATATGTAGAATAAGAAGGCAAGTGTGTTTTATGGCTGTTATAGCACACATTGAGTAGTGTCTATATGTTTCTTATATGGGACTAAAATGGTTGTACAAGAGTTCTCTTTTAACTTTAGGCGACATTGAACGCGGAAATTTGCATACAAGTTTATTATTTAGGGTATTTGTAATTGTTAGTTGGACCAAAAATAAATTCCGTGCACATCGAGTATATTTTAATTTATATGGTATACTAATACTAAGGCGGAAAACTTACGACTTCATGATTTTCAGCTTTTGCGCGAAGATGTAAAATTTCGTGCGATACGAAATACATTACCGACCATCAAACTTAGAACCCAAAACTATGGTGCTCAGCACTATATTCAGCTACAAGCTTTTATAGAGGCTGAATATAGCCTGAAAAGCACTGAACGCACCTGCAAAACCTGGCGAGGAGGTGCATACATATGTATATTCTAACAGACACTTGCTTACCGCTGACAACGAGGACTTTGATTGATTGCGTACTAAATCTGAGGAGCCAATATCGATTGGGACCGGTTACAACAAAGAAAAGCTTACGCCTATAAACGGGATTAGAGATAATTAAATTTGACCATAAATCTACTTAAACAATCAACTTCTCATTCTTCGAACGTAAAAGAATAATAGAGTCCCGGCTTTAGAAGCAATGACGTCAGGGTCGTTGTTTGCTTAATAAATAAAATAAAAATAAAAAGTAATGTTTATCACCTCGGTTCGGAATGTATTGTAAAAATATTGGAAATTTAGAAATTTTAAATTTTTTTCCAATCAAAATTTTCCAATATCAGTTACCACCTCGGTTCGGAATGTATTGCAAAAATATTGGGAATTTTGAATTTTTTTCCAATCAAAATTTTCGAATATCATTTACAAGAAGTTTACTTTGCGTGCTTTGGGCTGTGAAAAATTTTCCTTGGTTTTGGACAAGTCAATTTTGAAAAACTTCGCTCTCTGCTGCAATACTCACTGGCCTGTTTCCTGAGGGAAACCCAAACATTAGGAAAGACATCGACGATATTTTTCTTGGTGATAGATTGGGTAACCTCCAAAAGCCGTTTGATGGCTAGACATTCCGGGCAACTCCACTACACCAAAGAAATATTTATTATTTCTGAAGTGCCACGAAAGTCTAGATTGTTTTGAGCGAGATAAATACATGGTTATGATCACAAAACGTTTTAGACATAATCTTACTATCTTAAATATGCTGTGAAGTTCTATCGATTTAATACGAAGATTGCCCCGCTTTATTCACTGCGGATATGAGAGTTCTACTTTTTAAGTTCAGTCTCTTCTCAAGCCTTTTTTTCCAGCCATCATTATTCATGTTTCTCTTCGTGCAATTAATGTCGTAACCTGCAAAATGAAAATACCTAAAACCATTTTTCATTCCAAGAAACTTCAGATGCCTATTAGGCACAATTTGTACTTTAAAATAGCGGCAAAGGATCAAACTGGTGAAGAGAACAGCTACACCTTACACTAATTAATTTTTTATATATTTTGTGGTGATGCAAATCGTTCTCATTTTCGAACTCTAAATTAACATCTTTTTTGCCTAAGTTTACAACATTTCTTTAAACACTGTCGCTTTCTTTTTTCTTCAGGTCATATTTTGAACTTCTCGCATGGAATTGGCTTTGGCTGGGTATCGCCGACTGTGCAAATCTTACAAACCCCTGAGACGCCTTTCGAAGTACCTATAACCGTCGAACAGGTTTCCTGGATCGGTTCGACATTCGCTTTTGGATTTTTGTGTGGAAATATTATTTTTGGCCTAACCGTAAATCGCTTAGCCCGCAAATACAATATGTACCTAACGGCTTTTCCACATATGGTGAGTTAAGTAATCAGCTCTGCACACCCTATATATGTATGTACATTATCGCTCACAAATTACTTTTACTATCTACTTAGCTCTTTTGGATATTGAACTATTTTGCACAGAGTGTTGAGTATCTATATGCGGGTCGTTTCTTTGCAGGACTCACCAGTGGTGGATTGTTTGTGATAACGCCAATATTTCTCAGTGAAATATTAGATGTAGAGTGAGTACTTATTTAGAAAGTAAAGTAATTGGTTTCACTTCAGTTCGAATTTACGAGTACTAATCAGATACCTACCCATTTTGTATAATCATTGCAGTATTCGCGGTGCTCTCATGTCCATGGGCATGATGTTTGTCAGTTGTGGTGTTTTGGTTGGTTTCATATTGCCCACCAAAGTCAACTATTACGTAACACCCTGCATTGCCGTAGTGTTTCCAATATTTTATCTACTAGCATTGTATTTCTTTCCGGACACGCCACACAGCTTATTGAAACGCAACCGTTTGGCTGAAGCAGAGGAGGCTTTTAATTTTTACAAAGGCATCGACTGCCACAGCGTTCAAAAATCCAATGCCTACATGGATCGAACTAAGGAAGCTTCAGGCATGCAAAGTGAATTTGAGGAATGGAAAGCGATATTTTTGAATGGGAGCTCGAGTCAGCGCGTAAGGCTGCAGGATTTCTGTGAGTAAATACTTTTGAAGTGTAACTTCTATGCGCTCGCTTGAGTGTAAACGCAAACATGGGTGTAACGAAAAAGTGACAGAAAAAGAGAGGGGGAGGGCGGGGGTGATTGGCCACGTTAATGATTAACGCTAATATTAGGATTAAGATTAACGCTCAGATTCAGATTACGATAAGGATTAAGATTAAGAATAATAATAATATTCAGATTAAGAATAAGATTAAAATTAAAATTAAGATACGATTAAGATGAAGATTACGTTTAGGATTAAGATTAAGATAATGGGTAAGATTAATATTAAGGCTTAGATTAAGACTAAGATTAATATTAATATTAAGATTATGACTAAAATTAAGATTAAGGTTAGGATTAAGATTAAGTTTATTATTAAGATTAACATAATTAGTAAGATTAAGATTAAGTCTAAGATTAAACATAACTAATATTGTGATTTGGATTAGGATATGATTAACACTAAGATTACGATTATGTTAGGGATAAGATTAAGATTAAGTTTGAGATTGAGATTGCGATTAAGATTGGCAATAAGATAATTGCTCCTTG
>NW_016171128.1:0-14863 GCF_001687245.7 Rhagoletis zephyria
CATTTTTTGCGCAACATTTATTTAGTGAAGTTTTTTCTTCCGTTTTTTTTGCGACATTCGCTTATACTTGTGTATGTAGTTGTTGACGCCAAAGTTTAAATAAAATCTCTATGTCTAAACCACACAAAGAAAAAGAACATTAAAAAATGCGAAAAATATCGAAGCTAACGGAAGTTGGTAAAGCTGGCGCAAAAAAAAAAGAAATCAAAATGAAAAGTAACAGCGGCAGTTGTAGCAGCTGGAGCAGCGGCAGTGCAAACCTGAACTAAGTAAATAGCATTTTCCACATCATATCCTGTCGGCTGGAGTGGCTCGAAGCTAAAGTAGTTGAAACAGTAGTATGGGGACGTGGTTGGCGGCAGCATAGAGACATTTGTTAAACCAGCTAGCTGCTGGAAGAGGACGCTGAGCTAGCTGCTGCTGCGGAATTTTTTTTTTAACTTTCTCTTGCATGCCTACCACAAGTGCCGTGTGTGCTTTTTGTGCTCGCTTCTTCTGCTCTTCGACAAACTGTTAGTACATATACATATTTCTACAATAGCTGCCGCCCGGTTTCCGGTTGCTAGTCGATGCTGCTATCATTTTCATTTCATCAGCGGCACCCTCGTCTCTCGTCTCTCATCTCTACCTGTGCCGCTAGTAAAGTGTGGAGGTAGCAGGGATTTTTTGTGTAAACTTCTGCTGAAATAGATATGCGTATGACGGCATTTGTGCATAAATATATGCATATGTATGCATATACTTAAGTTACATATGTACATATGTATATTCGTTCAGAATTTTCCCTCTTAATGGCTTTTGTTTAAAATTTCCTGATTCTGCTCAGCTGAGAATTGAAACAAGCAAAATTATTTCATATTTCGAAAGTGTTAGGCAGTTTAGCAATTTGTATATATTTCACTTTAGTGTATTAGCTCTGTCCTATATATGTATATACATAAAAGCTTGTCTTCACACAACAAAATATTTACAAAACTTCATCGGATGCTGCCGTCAACGTTTCTGATGTTGAGAAAAAAAAAACAAAAGGCTTCCGACCTATACAGCCAAACTCACTCAGAACTGCTATTTCGACTACATTTAAAATCAGTTTTTCCTACGCAGGCTTCCCTACATAAATCAGTTTATGCTTACTGTACTAGCTCCTCATGATGTCTCACTTTTCTGTACCTTTTTTCTTTCCAAAAACAAATAAACAATCAAGTCTGTTGAGACGTTCCACGCTTTGATCTGCTTTGTCGCACGCTTCCTGCATTCTTATAAAACCATTTGTTTCGTTGCTTATCTACCTCACACCTAGATTACACACCGCCTAGCATAGTTGCACACATCCATCTTCATATTTAGCTTCAACTTTTCGTCACTTTTTCTACGCCCTTACCCAACCTTAATATCTCCTTTACTATTTGCACCACTCACGCTTCGTCGCCTTTTAACTTTGCTTCACTGATGTTGCCGCTTTTTGGCGCCTTTAGTTTCAACTTAAATCATCAGTCATGTGGATGCGTTTGAATGCGTCCCTACAGACTTTTCGACTGTGAAAATTATATTTTAAACTTAACAAAAACTTTTCATATTTGTTTTAAATGTGTTGCTTCAGCTAAGATATAAGCGAGAATATGAGCAAATGAGCCGCGTGATGTGTAAGTTTAAGAGAAACTTTTCTATGCGTTTATATGGCTTCCGGTACTACTTGGCAGTGGTGTTTCGAAAGTGATTCCCTATACAAAAACACATATTTATGAGTACTTATCTCTTATATAAGTAATAACACGACGGACAACCCTTCTTTTGGTTTGATGGTATCCACCCTGAAAATTGGAAAAAACCTTGAAAAATTCGAAAAACTCGAAACGTTTGTTGAGAATCGGGTTTATTCGATATTCGAAAAATCAAGATTTCCAAACAAAACGCTTAAGCTGCCTTGACGCGGGTCGACTAGACTAGAAAATCGAAAGAGAAATCGGCCAACCAAAACACTTACATTTTGCGGTTGAATTGCCATTTACACTGGTCGATTTTGGTTGAATTGACCAGAAACTCGACCCGCCTAAAGGCAGCTTATAGTTATCACCCAAGTATTTAACCACGTTTGTGAGTGTAAGCCCATACCATTGCGGGAAGGAAGCTGAAAAGTATATATTATTTCCCCGTAGACAGTACTATTTTCGTCATGGTGGGACTGTCCGTGAGTCAAGTCGCCCTCGATTAGCTATTCACGACACCAAAAGTGTACTGTAAGAGTCCGTTTAGTGTTTGGATATCCTTCCCCGTGGCTATCAGCGCAACGTCGTCAGCATAAGCCATGACGTGACAGTATTATGCTATCTTAGGAGAATTGTTTCTACAGTAAGACTCCATAGTAGAGAGGTGTATAACATTACAAACCTGGTTTCAGCGGCACCCTCCACCTCTGAGAAGATAACTCATCGGTAAATAAGGGGCCGATCCAGCCGCAGTTGAATAAGTGACCTGAAGACGGCATCTGGAAGGATATTTTTAAAGAAAAACCCCTAGAGTGAACCCACATCAGATGTTATAAGAGTGGCTTAGCTCGATTCCAAATTCGTTTCAGATCTATTTGGCAAACTTGATATTTTCTTTACATTTCCTTGAATAAGAGTTTTTTAAATATTTTAAAGGNTACTTTTAAACACAAGTGCGTGTGTGTGTTCGCTGCACTTGGTTTATGCGGGAATGCAATATAAATGCGTGTGGGTGTTCGCTGTTCTTTGTTTATGCGGGAAATGCATAAGTCGCTTAAACAAAAGGCTTTCCGTTATCCACCGATTAAGCCCTGATCAGATTTACTTTGTTTTGCCTAGCGTCCGACAAGGAAATCTTTCTAGGCGCTAGCCACAAGGGTAATGCTCGCTCTAATCAACCACTGTCCAGTGGTTCTGGACTGCTTTCGTCTAATCAACTGTCGATTTACTAATCTAATTCCCATACAGTCACAAATTTACTATCGTACCGCAGCGTCTTGCTAGAGCTTGCCATGGTGATGACAAGGAAATTATTGTCAGGAATATGTAGCCAGCACCTGGATCAGTTGCCCAAGGCAAGGTGTTGGGTGCAAGAGCTAGTCGGGGAACTAACTAAGAGAGATAACTTTTTTCGAGATAATTTCCCCAACCGCAGAAATTAAAATCTCTGCTTTGTTCTGGTATGCTACAGCCAGTCTACCCTTTGGTACAGAGAGTTTACCTTAGGAAAAAATACCCAGTGACCTGATCTTTTATTGTTGTATTTACTGGCCAGAGCCATAATATTATCAAGAAACCCTTTTCAGAAAAAAATTGTTAGCAACAGGATTGATTACTACAGGTGGGCTTGTCCAGATTCTATTGGGTGAGAACATTGTTAATAAAATCTATTACGTGCCGGAATATAAATATTATCTGCAGAAGAAATTTTAATGCCGGAACCTATTTTTGTGCTGTCGAAAAAATCTTTGTTTCCGAAATCTAGCCAGACTCTAGACGAAATCAGGACTATGTCTAGAGCATTTCTGTCGGGAATATGCTTTAAGGAAGTAGATGGCTTGTCCACCTGTTCCGAGATAGAATATTACCAAACTACCGCCGTTTCAGTCAAAACAGCCTCGTTCTCTGCGTAAACTTAAAGCTGTGAGAAAATGCGCAGGTGACTTTGCCAATTTACTTGCTAAATAAAATGTGTTGGCATGCCGCACGAAACTCTGAAAGAAATAAATATAAATGCAATCAACTCCAACGACTCGCTCATAAAGTGCAACTTCACATAATCGCATTTAAAACCAGTTGGCGTAAAGAGTAAAATGCCTACTGCTCAAAAGCACAGCAGTGCAGACCTACTTATCACACACGATCTTCAAGAGGGACACAACTCAAAATTTGGCATTTTTGAAATTATGCGCTAAAAATGTACACAGAGCTTTTATTTGCCTTTCGGCAAAAGCTGGAAAAAAAACATGTATTATAATTTGTTGAAAAACCCTAAGTTAAAGTATTCCTTACCCATAAGTATGATTAGCATTGGCTAAGAAATACCTTTTCGCATTTTCTGACGAACGTGTAATTTTGAGTTGTGTCACCTTTGAAGACCGTATGCGATATGCACATACCTACATACCTACTTTCTGCAAAGCTTGTGCCGTGCGCTGGTACGCCATGTCGTATGTGTAATTACAGAATTTCGGCGCAGACAATTTGCGCTCTTTATATGTAAGTTTTTGATGAACGGCAGGCAAACAAGGTTATCATTACAGAGACGAATATAGAAGTACAGTAATTGTTGAAGACATGCAAGCAGGCATGTATACACACATATGTACACACATAGATATGTACATATATACGAATAGTTATACTGCTGTATACAAGCTGTAAGCGCACGCATTTCCTATGTACTTCGCTTATAATTCGAGCGCTACTTCGCCTACCATTTTTCTTTACTTACAACAGGCGGTAAATTATGTAAATTACAGTTTAAATTAAATGCATTTTTAATAAACCGTCAACACATTTGCGTTGCTACAACAGCCACCCTTTTTAAAATTGCGACTAAATTGTAAGTAGTTAATTGCATTCAAAGCAGAGTTAAGGAGAGTTCGAAGGAAAGCAACGCGTAGAAGAACAAAGTAAAGTAGGTAGAATGCGGCAGATAGTTGACAGTCAAAGGCCATGACTATTGAAAAGGGCGGGCTTTGAGTGTCTTGAGAGTGCAGTGAACCCTTTCGTGGTCGTACCACTTACTGCTTGCTACAATTTATTCTCAGTAGCTAAATAAAGTATGGTATGCCCTAAGTAGTTGCGTGAACCAAACCAATTTGAACAGGTGAAAGTAATTAAGGTTAAAAGCATGCAAACGGAAGAATGTAGTTAGCAAGAATATCAATGAAATTGTGATTGTGGCGGAATCGTATTTATGCTTGTATAGCAAGCAACAATAAGCGCTGTGAGCGCGCCAAAGTTTTTATGGCACTCCAGAGTTTTGCAAATAAATTTGAATATGGTTGTGGAAGATTAAAAAAAAAGAATGTTCTTGTAATGTATGGATATACATAAACCTATTTGAAATGTACATATGTAATTTATTTGCAAAAATAATTCTTAATAAATTTAATTTTCAAATTGAACATTTGTCGAGTTTAAAAGCGAACTTTTTCAAACTTTTCTAAGGACTTTGCCAAAAATTTCTCAATTTCGCCATTTGTAATATTTTCTGGCTATGTATTTATGTACGTATGTATATAATTTTTCTAACTTTCTATTCCCCAATTTTCAAATTCCCCTTGGGCTTATACGCTATTCTCTTGTATGCCTCAACTGTCATTTATTTTCATTTCCACAAACCAAATGACTAAAGTTTCTCATGCTCAACAGCCTATCAGAAAGTAAGAAAATAACGGACAAATCGTTGTTCGTTTGCTGCGCTTATCAGCGGCAACCAGTGCGTATGAGTGCTACATATAAAAAGTGTGCACAAAGGTCAAATACAAATAAATTGCCCATTAGAGAGTAGAAGAAAAAAAGTATGATCTAAAAAATTAACAATACGAAAGAAATAAATAGGTAAAGTAAAAAAAGAAATTTCTAAGCTGATGAGATATAAAAAAGCAAGTGATTTTTGTTCCAGTTTGGGCGGAGAGATGGTACTTTTTTAATGTTTACATACATTAATAAACGTTTGCATGCCTTAACGTTTTATCAAACTGTGTTAGAGCACGTTAAATGTGCTATAATAACAAAATCTTAATAGAAACTCTTTCTGCAGGCATCAAAAGCTTTGCCGATTTGAAAATACTTCCCTAATTTACGGAGTATCCCGTATGTGGTACCACAATTAGTTAGCTCCAGAATCTGAATTTTTCTTCCTTGCGAGAGGGAGTATAGACGAGCATATTCGTCAGCAGGGGTAGCACACAAGGTGCAGTCATTTCCCTTCTTTTATCAGTCTTGGCAGTAAACCGACTATTTATAGACATGGAAAGGGGGAGAGCTGCAATGTCATTGCGTACGCTGACGACCTTACAAAAGGTGTAAGTGGAAAGTTCTCACAAACACTATCCCATGTTATGCAAGTAATACTAAGGGTGGAAAAGTGGGCCAATGAAAGCGGCCTAGGAGTAAACCCAAGAAAAATGAAACTTGTAGTATTTAACACAAGCTACAAGGTTCCACGATTAAAGGCACACAATCTGGCGAACACTGAAATCACGATAAGTTAATCTGCGAATTATGAGGAACTCATACTAGATAAGAAACTAAACTGAGCACAGAAAAAACTTGAACGTGCGCAAAAATCTAGCAAAGCAGCAATAT
This sequence comes from Rhagoletis zephyria, assembly GCF_001687245.7. Lineage (NCBI taxonomy): Eukaryota > Metazoa > Arthropoda > Insecta > Diptera > Tephritidae > Rhagoletis > Rhagoletis zephyria. The sequence goes on from NW_016171128.1 coordinate 6,306, forward strand.
TCACCTGTAAAGATGTAATTTGGCGTAAATGGCATTTCTTCCAGTATTCTGCACTGGCTATATACGGCTGTGGTCAGGCCAACACCTTTTAATGGAATAGTGGTCGGGTGGCCTATTTTAACCAAGAAATCTGCCACAATTACACTACACAAAATAAAAAGAAGGGCCCAAATGTCGATCAGTGAGATCCTACGTACTACGCTCACGAAAGCCATGAATGTGATGCTAAACATACAGCCCATAGGTGTTATGGAGAAAGCAAAATCCAGCGGGCGGGGCCCTCTAGTGAAGTTCGTTCTTCACCGCGGAACGTGCTCACAGGAAGAGCACATTCCTTCCACTATCGCCGTCTTAGAAGAGGTCAGACATGCCGCTCGCTATCTGCAAGCTCAACAAAAGAGCAGAGAAGGAATTCCCTTGGTAAGAAGTCTGTTGAAAGGCATAACATCCTAGGAAAGGACGCGGACACACTCTAGGGGCGGTTTAATGACTTCAGCAGGAGCTGAATGTCCCGCACTGCGAGGGAATAAACTGAGCTTCATTGGTGCTGAAACGTTTAGAGACCTGAGCGATTTAGCGAGTATGAAGATAAGGCGATTGCTCGGATTCGTCAACTACACATACTGGTTTCCATAGCTAAAGAGATGCCATGTGGTTTCACAATGGGTCCGATTGAGAGCCTAAGGGCCAGTTTTTCAGTGCCAGTTTAAACTTATATTAGGTAAACTGAGCTTAAATTGATCTACTGGCTCACATTTGATTGGCTGATCTTAGTTTAAACCAGACAAATCGGGCGTTTAAACTGAGTTTAAACTACAGTCGTGCACTGAGAAACTGGCCCTAAGTGTGCTGGTGCGCGCAATGGCAGCAACTTTAACCTAACCTAATAGTAGTCAAAAATAAGTATTATGCAAACATATTTTATTATTTTCGAGTTAATCTCCTTTTGAGAATGGCAATAGAATATATTGAAAATGTGTTGAGATAGGGCGTTTTTTAATCGGCAACTCAGATAGGGACCTCTTCAACCAAATCCTGAGATAGAGCGTTTTTCAATCAAATTATGAAGTAGGGCGTTCTTGAAAAGTTTTCTGAGATAGAGCGTTTTCGAACTGGCTGCCGAGATAGGTTGATCTTCCACGCAGAAATCGATATGCTCTCTCGGAAAATATTTTACCGGCATTCTGTTGTAAAACTTCCCTTCAGCAGGGTCTTTAGTCTAAATTTTTAGCTTAAGAAGCTCTAAAGTTTATAACTTCAGTGTTATTAAAAGTGCTCACATTTCATAGCATAAGCCAATCTCATCAGAAGACAATGAACAAGCAATGTCATTGAAAGAAAAATGGCTTCGAAAATAAACTTACGTGTAGGCAAATTTATACCGACCAAACAGTTACAGTTATGTCACCATAACACATGTACTTTCTCAGCGTTATTACCAGCAAGCAATGAAAAAACTGCCATTACCTCAACAGCAAGAAAATTTAGGTACAACAGAAACCAAAAACATGACAAGAAAATAGCCAAGAAACAGAAGTTGCAGTTGGGAAAAATGTGAAAAATAAAACTCATTTAATACAGAGCAATGACACGAGAGGAAAAGGAAGTGCGCACATACACAAAAATGTCCTTGCACATACATATATACATACATACACACATAGAGCTTGTTTTCTGTGTGTTTATAAAAACTGACATGCGGCAATAAATCTTTCAAGCAACACACAAAGAGTGAGTAAATGCGCGTAAATTGAACTCACTGCTGAGGTTAGAGGCAACGATGGATCGAAGCAAAAAAAAAACTGAGATAAATAAACAAAACTTGTCAATGGACGTAGCGATTTAGGGACAGGCTGGTGCAGAGCAGAAAAATGGAATTTAGAAGCCGCAACTGGTCACAGTAGATAGGCATGTAGCGTGAAAAAAATGAAGCGGAAGTTGGAAGTGGAGGCGAACCGATGTGAGGATGTGGCTGAGCTGAAAGTATAAAAGTAAACGATTCAGAAGCGAGTGATTGTAGTGGTCGGACGAAATGGCATGCCAAGGATAAGCGGCCGGACTTCATCACAGCGTGTATGAATTATGAGAAACTGCCATATGTGTCCATGTACGAGTTTGTATCACCAGCGCAGCTTCTTGACTTTTTTAAGATATATTTCCATCATTTGATATATGCGAAACGACATAAATACATACATTCACAGCTGTGTTTAGACTACGCTACGAAAAAAAGTTGATAACAAAAACTATAGGAAAAAGCTTTCAACCCAAAGTCTCTCTTCTTCTTCCGTATATAATATTTTTGCCATTAATGTCTTTCTAACTTTAGTTGAGTGGCATTGTATTTGATGGCTTTCAGCATAGTTAGTTTTATTTATTGCCATCAAAATTAAGTATACGCAGTGGCACTTAAACACACATATGGGCAGGGAAACGCAACTACATACATATATGTATGTACATACATTTCACACCCACACAAACATATGTATGTAAAAGCAAAAGCGTTTAGTCTCATATCTACGCATTTAAGGCGAAATCCACAAAAACTTTTGCACTAAATATGTTTTCATTAACGTCGAGTGAGTGAGTGAATTTACTTAGCAACTGATTGACTTCACTGGCTCGGTGGCTTAGTGCGTGCAAAGTATTGGCAGCTCGTCGTATTTTTTATTTTTTTTTTTGCCTCTATGGTTTCTCAATACTTTGTTAGCGCGAAAGTTATGCATGCACATGATAATTTTTTCCTATTTCCTCCCTTTACTTCGATTTTTTTTCTTACTACGCTTGCAGCCAGATTATCCCTTAAATTCGCTTGTAATCCCGAATTTTCATTTATCTGTAATTTTTCTTACTTTTTCATTTTCCCTTTTTGTTGCATTTATATTTTCTTCCTGGTTGTTGCTTCAAATTTGTTTCCTCCTTTCCCGTTAGATTGCGATTGCTTTGCAAAAAGTTATAAACATCGAATTGTCACTTGATTGTCCATTTGTCCGTTTTGTAATTTGTTTGCTGAATTTTGTTGACAGTCAATTTAGTGTCTGATTGCAGAAAAATGTACTGTAATGAAATAAAATGAATTGCTGATTCGGGAAGTTTTTTCATTATTGTAAGCATTACATGTGAGCATTCAAGCGGAAATCCGTGAAAAATGGTTGCCTCATACTTTCGGTGTACAAAATTTATTGTGGTAAATTTTGGGATATAATAATATTAACGTCCCTATAGGACTTGTACACTCCGTAATATATTATGATTTGGCATAAGTTCATTGAGCTACCGGAAGCCTAGGTAGCGTAGTTAGTGCAATCTGTTCTTCCCACTCTTGAAGTTTTTCGTATGGGGAGATGGGGTGGTGTTACCTATAATACAACCGATCTGGTTTCGTAAAACCAATCAACTTGTCGTTAGTAAGGACCTCTGTTTGTAGAGCAAAATTGTATATGCTCGAACGCTTGGTGTTAGTAGTCACGCCTAAAGAAATGAAAATGGGTTTGAAAAGGCTTTGTTTATGAACTATATTTAGAAGGGTTGCCAGGTGCTAAAAGATTAATTTAAATTTAATTCATCAGGTAATTGGAAAATGTATCACAATTTCGGATGAAAGAGATTTTAGATTGAAAATATTTTGAATAGGGTTGCCACCTGTTTTAAGAGTCGGATTTGGTTCACTTATACACTAGTTATATGAACTATTAAAATGTGGGTGTGAAAGGAAAGGAGTGTTAAAAAATCTTTTGTTTGAACATATCGAAATCTTTTTAGATGTTTGAAGAGCGATGCCACCTTTTGAAAAAGTTAAATTCCAACTATTTAAAAAGTCAATGGAGTTATTAAAAGATGGGCATCAATCGATATGGAGTTGAAAACGCTTTATTTATGAACTGTATTTAAGAGAATTACCATACGTTTAAAGAATTTAATTCATCTTAATTCATTAGTTATTTGAAATATGTATGAAATTCTCCGGCTTAAAAGATTTAAAAAGAGTTTAGTTTAAAAATAATTTTAGCAAGGGGTGCCACCTGTTTGAAAAGTCAGTTTTATTTTACTTTTACGCAAGCTAGAGTGTTAAGAAATCTATAGTTTGAACCTTTAAAATTTCTCATGTATTTGAAGAGTGTTGCCAGCTGTTGAAGAAGTTAAATTCAAACTATTTAATAAGTCTAATGAGTTATTCGAAAATGGGTTTATTTCTGAGCCGTATTCAGGATTGCTGCCTCATTAAAAAAATTAAATTCAACTTATTTCATTAGTTAATTCAAATGTGTATGACAATTTTAGACTTAACAGATTTAAAAAAAAAATTTAAGATAAGTTTGAAAATAATTTTAAAGGGGGTTGCCATCTGTTTGAAAAGTCAAGTTTATTTTTTTTATAGACAAATTAAATGAACTATTAAAATATGATTGTTAAACGAAAGAGTTTTAGGAAAAATTTAGTTTGAAAATATTTTTGATTACAGTTGCCAGCTATTGCCCCCTGTTTAAAAAGTTAATATGTATAAATGTTGGCAATTAACGCACTGCGGGCTCACTCATTTTTTTATTAATGTTTTTGTTTTCAAAGAGAATGTTTTATAAACAATGGGCTATTATTTAAGCTCTCATAAAATTTGAAAAGATAGAAGTTCTCTTTCAATGCCTAGTAAATAAAATACAATAAAATTTGTAAGCTAAATACGAGCACATTTCACTTTGTTTAGTGTACACACAAATACTGATTCTAAACTCAAAGCAATATGCAATTATCATGCCCCAATTAATTTTGTACAACCCCAAGCGAATTGAGCACTGATTTGTCCTTGTACACCTTTGAGTTCACTATGCTGTTGTGTTTACATTGGTTGTGTTAATAAATTGGTTTCGTTTTCTCTACTTTCAGCATACAGAACTGAAAAGTACGGCAAAAACCTTGATCGCCACTTCTACCGCTCTTCATAAGCAAACCAACAAAATCATCAACGTACAAGGTTTTCATTGTGCGTACAAACTGTGGGTAAGCTAATATACATTCTGTTGAAATAGTAATTATTATTACTTAAAATTACAAATTACACTTAATTACATTATGCTCCAATTTTTGGGCATTATTTTGTACAAAAGTGAAATATGTATGAATTTATAAAGCAAATGAGAAAATTATGAAATGAGTATAAAGGAAAAATGAACCTTTCCGCCAGTGAGCAACTGCCAGAAGTGTGAGTGAGAAAAATCGTGCTCAGCACTAATTGCAGGCAATTAATGTGCAACACTTCAAAGCATAGCACTGTAGGCCATCCCCATTACTCACCCATATACCCCAACGAACAGGAGTAAGCACAGATGTTTGCCATCCAATGCTGACCAGTACAAATAGTCAGTCAGGTTCATTATGGAGTTGTGGGTTGGCTGGCTGGCTGGCTGGCTGGCTGGCTTGGTGAAGGGTTGAAGGGAACTATTTAACTGAATAGAGTACTGGTCGTTGAACTGGCTGGCGGAAGGTCCACTAGGCGAGCGCCGAGTAAAGTCAAGAATATATGGAAATAAGAAGGTCGAGGAGCGTCGCGCGCTAATTTGGTTGACAATCAAATGCAAACGTATATAAGTACGTATGTACGTACATATGTATATATATACCTATGTATGTGCGCAAAGGATTTGCCAGCAGTAGAAATAATATGGCAACAAACTATATTTATTTTAACGGGATTTCGTTGTGGTTATTTGCCGTTTGTGTTGCTACACCTTTTCACCATACCGCACTCTCCTCTTTTACGCCCTTTTGGCTCACACACAAAACAGGGTTAGCACAATTGCTTTAGCCATCCACTCTTTTGCATCGCTGACAAATTCCCTGGGGCTAACCACACCTTTAACCCTTTGCGCTGTAATTTCTATTCATGACAAAACATATATTTGTTGTTGTTGGAAGCTCTATGTAGCCAACAAAGTGTTTTTTAGCTTGCAGAGTGTCAGGAGAAACACATAAAAACACAGTGAGCGTTGCAAACTGTTTATTATTTGAAATTTAAACCAAAATATAGGGTGTTGCATTCTAGTTTATACGAATATATTTACACACATACAAGTAGTCGTACGTATACATATGTATGAATGTATGTAGACCAGTATCCCTGCAGTAAATTTTAGAGACAGTCTGGCAAGGCGCTAGTTCCGAACTACATACATACATATTTCAGAACTATCTCTGAACTGGTGCAAAACGGCTGCAGAGCGGGACAGTTGAACTTGCGGTGGAAGTGTACAAATTCTCACTTCTCGTACAATATAAAAGTCGCTTCGCGAGAAGATCTCCGACTCAAGCATCGTTGGTCGCGAGGTGAGATCGCGGTGCAGGCAGTTGTGAGTTTTCAGATTTAATTAAACCATTTTTTTTTGTATAATATATGTAACAAACACGGAATCTATATAAAATATGCAAAAATCGAGTCTTAAAACCGTTTTCTTATAAAAAAAAACTGTTCAAAACGGAATCGGTTAAAAACTAGTTGCAAAGTAATGCACTGGGCGACAATTGCCACCGCCAATGGCATCGCCGTGTAAAACTTGACAACTGAAAGCATTGCTTGAGGACTGAGCTAGAACTAGTACTATCGGCAAAAGGTCTAGTTCTACGCTAGTTCTGAGCTAGTCAGATTTTCTGCAGGGATTTGTCTCAACCAAATTCAGAGTGTATCGTATTGCACATAACAACAACAATTATCGGCTATAACACCATTTACAATTTGTTCCATATTGGCATTAAGTAATAATGGCTAAAATTACTCCGAACAAGTATGCTGTATTCATATATATGTAGGTATGTATGTATTTTTGTGTGTATTTCCGTTTCCTTGTGCAATTTTCCTTTTCTAATTTCTTTCCACATTCTTGGAGTAGCACATTCAACCCCCTTTTTACTGCTATTCCCGCATAGCTACTGAATTATGACAAATTGGCCAAAGCAATGACCTTAAAGTTCGACGAAACACAAATAAGAAATACAATATGTGTGTGTACATTAGGGTGTCTAAGAACATAAGGACAAATATTTCTATACAAAATCCGACATGAATAATTTCTTTTTGACCTTTGTTTTCCTGACCGTTTATTTTTCCTGAGGCAATGCTTATTCTGTTTGTTTTGCTGCTGCTGGCAACACCTAAATACTCATATAGCATGCGCTGTTGTAGTGTTAATCTGAAAACACAAACATGCGTGTGAACATAGCAAAATTTTCACACATGTAAGCATGTGCAATGGTTCATTGAGTGAATTTGTATTGGCATTTTAGTTACATTCTTCTCACTTCTACAATACACTTGCTTTGATTTACTTTTCTTACATACTAGTTGCTTTGTTTTTAGTCATTTTCAAATTCACTCGCGATTGTTTCTGATGGGACTCTGCTGAGAGCAGGGCTATTTCCCGCAGATAAGTTCTTTTTTTTAATTCATCAGGGTATAGATCTTTACTTGTCTAAGTATATGACCCTCGAAATGCCACCTTGCGTGGTTGCTTCCAGCACAATCAGGCGTGTGCTGTCTACCGACATTTCACTTGTCGTCTCAGCTGTTCCTTATGAGTTAGAAGCGGCGACCAACCTTTTATTGGGTTAAGATATTTGGCATAACAGAAAATGTGCTCAGTTTTTTCCTGCTCAACGTGAAACAACCTGAACGGATCGCAGCAAACATTGTGTGTGCGAAATATTCCTGCCATCTGCATCAAGATTTATCAAGTTTTGAATACTGTGGTGCTTTAATTAGCTTTAGCTAGAAATCATTACCTACGTATAGTGCCAATGAAAGACATCGGGCGGCGAAAGAAAGAAGGAAATACCTTCATGGGAGTTCTGAACAAACACCACCTCCCGCGCTCCCGTCCAACTTCATTCAAGTTTTTATTGGGGTAAGCTAGAGATAGGGCATTGATTGCAAAAATTCCATAGGAGTATAGAATTGAAGCTACACACCAAGTTTCTTTGATCTTGAGTGCTCTATTTAGCCGAAAGTCACAACGTTGGAAACGCTTGTGTCACATACAGGCAGTAACAAAGATTTAGGTCACTTCGTTTCATCTCATATCCTTTCCCTCCATCCGATAGGAGCTAACTCTAACGGAAATTATTTAGTTGCTTTATTTAAAGGTCAGCTATAGTGGACAAAATCTCCAATAGAGTGTCCGCGCCAAAACTATAGCGACTAATAATAATGAAGGTTAGGAGAAACGATACCGCAAAAAGAACAATAGGGGCCACGCCTTTTTTCGCTCATTACGGCACTTTAGTTGTCCGCTGTATGATGGCAACCTAGAAGGCTTCTTCTTCTTCGAAACTAACTTGTAACACCTGTACTGAGGCCCAAAGGATTTTCGTACAAGAGTAGTCTTCAACATACCTGCCAGGTCGGAATCCATCGAACATTGCGGTCGAACCTTAGCCATATAATTTGCGATTTTTCAAAGTAAGATCTGTATCAAAGGTGGATTATACATTTTCACACGAGAGTTTTAATTTGTTGGTGACGCGGAGATATACCAGCAGCTGGTAGAGTTAGGATATTGTACATCTGAAGA
>NW_016171129.1:0-8325 GCF_001687245.7 Rhagoletis zephyria
GCTGGACGTCGCGAGTTATCCCGACAAATATTTGCGTTCATCGTTGCTGGGGTTTGACCGTTTATAGATAGCTTATGTGACAATTCATCTGCAATATGTAAATCATGGTATTGATTGGTGCCTTCTGCCTTGAACGCCTGAAATCATAAATATGTAAGTACAAAATAACCCCTAAATTGTATATCTTATAAACATACGCTTGGCGCAGTGCTGTAAGTTTGGATTGCCTCGTCGAGTTTCTTACTGCCTAAAAGATGCAGAGGCTCAACCTTTTCTTCGGAAATTACATCTCGACGCTCTAAACAGTCTATTAGATCACCCATGGTACGTATACATTCGTAGCGACGTGGGGAACCAATGTCGTTTATAAACATAGATTTTACCTCGTTGATGGAATCTGGCTGCCATGGTTCATGCAGCGCTATTTCTTTGAGAATATCATAAGACCAATTTTTGGCATTTATATCTTCCATTATGTTGCTTTCTCGGAAGATGTGGAGGTACAATTTTTTATATCAAATGCAATAAGGAACCGATGCGTTTGTTGATAAACATCAAGTATGTACATACATATGTATGTTGACGGCAAAATGATTAGGAACCCGATATCCGTTATCAGTTGAAAAAGTCTTTGTGTAATCACGCATGCATTTGGTTTGTTGAAAGGAATATGGTAAAGATTATGATTTTATATTGATAATCACAACCAAATATCACTTTTAGACTACAAATATAGGTTTTGTATATCCTATTGACATCAAATCTGTGAAGTCAACTATTGCCAAAACAGCTGTTTCCAAATATTTTTTTTTTTGTGTTTAAAGAAATTACTCACAGGGTTGCTTGGAGAATTCACATTTATTGCTAAAATATTTGAAGCTATAAAAACTTGATTGCGATGTTGTTTTGCCACGGCCAGTTTTTGAGTGGCAGTTTAAATAAATTGAACAGCTGGCTGACATTTGTTTGGCTAATATTAAATTAAACCAGCCAGATCGGTCGTTTAAACTAAGTTTAAACCACAGCCATGCACTGAAAATCTGGCCCTTAATCATATAAAAGAATTAGGACAAATGCTGAATTTACATGAGGCAATTTTCCATTCGACTCAACATTGCTCTGCAAAAATCGCTCGTGTAAATAGTGATTCAAGAATCGCTTGGCTCAAACTAGACAGCAGGTCAGCTTTTGCATGCGATTATCGCCAGTAAAAAAATCGCCTCATGTAAAGGCAGCTTAAGGCTACACGCATAGTGAAGCGGCGAGTAAAGCGGCATTCCAACGACAGCCGGTTCTACGTACCGGAATGACTCGGGTTTTTGCCCGACCAAGGGCTGTTGTTTCGGCGATCTAACCAGCGTTGCTTCTTTGGTAGTTTTTAACCACAATTGGTAGTTTTTTTCCTTATTTCTCAAGTTTGGTAATTTGGTAATTTATTTTTCAATTTGGTAACTTTTTCGATTTGGTCCTACATGTCAAATGGTGAATATAGGTTCTGATTCCACATAAGTAAGTGGCCCGTAAGCGTTTCCTTTTATCCTGAAAGTTTCGCAAAGCGAAAGTTGTTCCAGCGTTCCTTGGTTACTATTTAGAATTGTGTGATCTTTAACAAACTGCTTGAAAGTGGCTAATACTAAGGACCGTTTTCACCAACTCTGGTTAACGCTAATCGCCAGTTAAACATCGTTGCCGACGTTACCGACACTATGTAATATGCATGGAGTCAGTAACGTCGGCAACGATGTTTAACTGGCGATTATTGTTAACCAGAGATGGAGAAACCGGCCCTAAGGGCCGTTTGCACCATGTCTAGTTAACGCTAACTGGAGGTACATCCTTCAGTTAAGCACGTTAACTGCTTTATCGATCACATGTTATATGATGGGTGTCGATAACGTCGATAAAGATGTTTAACTGGGAGTTAGAATTAACTAGACATGGTGCAAACGGCCCTTAGTATATCTACCATATCCATACGTAGGAGTAGAACTCTACGTATATACGTATGTATGTTCTCGTTCAAAAAGCTACGGCATTCAGTGGGGGTCTTCACCCTGTGTATGTGTGAGTCGAAAGCTTTCCTTCAAGCGTTGAACTTTTGATATATTTATAAATTATAGCCGCACCATATTTTGACAATTTTTGACATATTATTATTTTTTGTAATTTAATTTTGGTTATTTTTTATAAAAATATATGTAGTTCCTTCTTTAACAGAACTCGTGTTAATTCAAATTTCAAACTTTGTGCAATATTTAAAAAAAATTCAACAAACTTTCGTAAACATTGTAGGTGAATGAAGCACTGATTGCCTGAAAAGCTTGGCATCTTCGGAATACATATGTACAGACATAACCAGCCCTTACTGCCAAAATAACGTAAGCGACATTTTTTGTATAGTTCTGCACATAAATTAAGTTTGGTAATTTTTTGTAGAATTTGGTAACTTTTTCCGGTAATTTTGGTAAAAAATAAAAAAGTATCTCAGAAGTTCTTCGTCCATAGGGCTACATTTGCTCCGCATTCTTCTGCTCAGAGCTGACGTCGAGTCAAACCCAGGGCCAGAAACATAAACCTGCTGTGTATGCCAGAGACGAATACACCACAACTCCACCTCAGTCAAGTGCAATGCTTGCGACGGGTGGAGTCACCTCAGAGTCTGCTCAGGACTACGGACCCATCGGCAGTGGACCACATCATTTGTAGCCCCCTGCTGCTCCAACAGAACTGCTTCCACGGCAAATCCCAGTCCGCCTGAGCAGCTCAACACAAACACCACAGCACCACAACACAACACAATAGACCGAACCGCGGCAGACCACACAACAGACACAACCGCACCACTACCCACACGCCGCAGCCAACAACTCCTGGTTCCTCCTACAATCTGCACGGTGTGTCAGACCAGGATATTCCGTAATCTGACATCAGTCAAGTGCAACACCTGCCTTGGCTGGTGCCACTTCAGGGTATGTTCAGATCTGCGCACCACGTGAGATTGGACGAGGAGCTTCGAAGGCCCGTGTTACGCTGCACGGTCGCAAACTCCAATTGCGACGCCACCCACTAACACCAACAGGGCGGCACCTCTCACAGCAGCGCACACAGCCTATGGCGGTTAGGCAACACACATCCCTCACCCCTCGCATAACAACACATCTCCCGAGCCAAACGAAGCTCTTTCAATTGAACTGTAACGGACTTCAGAGCAAGATAGAAGAGATAACCGTCTTCATGAGAAGGCATGAAATATTGATAGCTGCGATCCAAGAGACGAAGTCGCACAGCAATTCAACATTGTTGAATTGCGCCGGATACAATGTGCACCGTCGAGATCGCGAACGAGATAATGGTGGTGGCCTAGCGTTCATCACGCACCACACAATAAACGACGACGCACCCGCCAGGATTATAGGCAGCTGCTGCAGCTCGCCAGATATAACAATAGTCAGCGCTGGTCTGATAAACAGCATATCATAGCGACCTATGCTGACCTTCGCTTCAGACCATCTGCCCATAGTCATCTCGATTGATAAACCTGCCGACTTTGCTTCCGCGGAATACCGGACCTATATCAACTTTACCAAAGCTAATTGGAAAGACTTCGCGGAATTTACCTAAAGCACCTTCGCTGCCCTCCCTACACCAACCGACGTTCACCTAGGTGAACGTAAGTTCCGCAGGGTTGCGAGCTGCAGCGGCAGTTACCAGCAGGTTGCATAACGGACCCCCGCCCAAACTTTCCTGCTGAAGCGGCCGTCCTAGCCGATGAGCGTGGACAACCTTCGTCAGACCGATCCCGGAAATCCCCGTATCAGGGATCTCAACTCGGAGATTCGGCAGCTTGTGAAAGTATATAGGGGGAAAAAGTGGGAAGAGCATCCGATAACACTCCTTTTCCCAATAGCGAAGATACTAGAGGCCTTGCTACTCCCGAATTGTGTGAATCACCTGACCCCAGCGAAGCATCAGCATGGTTTCCGTAAAGTTCACAGCACAACAACACGTGGGCGAAACCGCAACCGCCCCTTTGAGAGAACTATTCGAGTAGCGTTGGACCTGTCAAAGGCGTTTGGTACCGTCAGCCTCTCCACGCTGCTAGAAGAGGTGGAGGCCTCCTCACTCACACAGAGACTGAAACGGTGGTCAGCGAATTATCTCTCAGAGCTTTATCGCTTCTTCACTGCTAGGAGTCTAACCCTCTCCCCTACAAAATCATCTGCGACCTTATTTACCACCTGGACGAAGGAGGTCTGACTTCCGAAGGGTATTCACGTTGATAACACACCAATTCCGATGGCGAATAACCCAAAAATACTCGGAGTAACATTCGACAGTCTGCTCTCCTTTTCTGTGCACACAACCGCAATTGTCAACAAAGTACAGAGCCGCAACAAGGTCCTCAAGTCGCTAGCCGGTAGTACTTGGGGCAAAGACAAAGAAACGTTGCGGGCAATATACAAGGCAATTGACGGGCTAAATTACGAAGTACCACGAGTGGTCGCCGGGGACCAGTAGGACGCAGTGGATGAAGCTACATACAGCACAAAATACTGGACTACGGACAGCGACCGGATGCCTTCTGGTGTCGCCAGATCATCACCTACACGACGAATCGAAAATGTTCCCCAGGAGCACAACATAATGCTCAATAAGCAATTCTTAGTAGGGAGCCACAGACCGGGACACCCGAACAGACACCTGCTTGCAGAGGAACCCTCGCCAAAGCATGTCAGAAGACACCTTCACGAACTGACGGATGAAGTCCAGAGGTTAATAAAGCAACCTCTGGACCCGTCAGCATATCGAGAGGCCCTGATCAGCATTCACAGGGAGGCAGTCTCAAGTTACGTAGACTTCAGACCTGTGAATGCCGTGCAGGGCACACAACCAGTTGTCATAGACGAGACGGAGCTTCGTCTGCCTCACGAGACGCGGACCACAATAGCCCAACTTCGCTCTGGTTACTGCAGCAGGTTGAACTCATACCTGAGCAGATTAGATGCAGATATGCCAAATGAGTGTTCGGCATGCGGAGAGACACCCCACGACTCGAAACATCTCTTCGTATGCCCGGAAAACCCCACGCAACTGACGGCTCTGTCCCTGTGGACAGACTCTATAGAGGCTGCACGCTTCTTGAGACTTCCGTTAGTTCAGCTTGACGACAACGACTGAGACACTAACCGGTATGTATGTACCCTATTTGCCCACTCTAGCACTGAAATAGCTAAGCGTAATTTAAATAGCGTGAAGGAGAAAGCGCTCAGTGGTTTCCTCTTCGCCGAAACGTGCGTACAAGTTTGGATAATGTTGTTAAACCTGGCAGTGATGCGAATTGTGTATATTAATTCAATGTGACAGGTGAACATGGATACCAGGAGTTGAAGTCGCCATCCAGCCACAAAAGCCCCACACCAAATGTTTGCACTCCTTTATGAAAGCTGTAATAAACGTAACATGCTCCATATTTTTTAAGCCATGCCACGACTATTGTATTTCCACAACTGCGGGAATGGCAGCCTTATAGTATTTTAGAGGGTCCAGCATTGGGCGGTGGTTGTACGTGACGGGACTTAAGCTTCTATCTATGTTGATGACTTTTAAGCCTTGTAAGGATGCACAACTTGCTGATCACAGCTCTTATAACTCATACCTTTAATCTCTTATTAGTTACCAAAAAAAAACGGTTTCATTCACAAGAAAACTGAACTTACATATTTATACCCGTTTACGGGTATTATTTAGAGTTTTGAGAAATTGAAGAGTTAAGTTTATACTAATTTTTTTACAACTGAGATCCTGGGAAAACTTCTTTTCATCCAGCAAGAGGCAAAAAATTACAAATTTCGGTAGGTTAGGTTAGGCTGTAAAACCACTGCATGACTTTGGAGTTCATTGCGCTTTCAGAAAAACTACGACCTTTTATGCAAAAACAGTGAACTCTCCTTGTGAAATCGACAAACCGAGTCCTGTTAGTACTACAACCACTAGTCTTACGTTCGCCTTCTTAGGATATCAGACAAGCTTTGAAAGCTTATCATCGTATGTTGTGCATGCACTTCTGCGCCTACTGCAAGCTGGTCCACCTTCGTCCTAGCCCTCTTCATGTCCTCACGCCAGCCTGTAGTCCACATAGTGGTGACGCTATACTATTGTGATAAATAACAGGAACCGCATACAAACTGCCAAGTAGTTTTAACCTTGGCGGCAGTTTCGAACGCCGGGGAATCATATAACAAGGTGTAGAGTGCTGCCATCAGTGTAGTCTTGAGTGCCCGTCTCATACCAATAAAAGTATATATGCCATGTTTATATGTATACATTTTCCATTATTTTAAGAAATGCTTTCTTCTTCATTGCTGTCCACCGAACCAATATCCCGTGGAACAGTATCCGCCTAACAATTGCCGGGAAGCTTCAATGAGAAAGATAACGGAGAGCGGCTCATCCACTTCGCCGCAGCACGGTACATGGTAGTTATTTAGTAGTGCCATACATCAGCATCGAAACATCAATAAAACCATTTGGGTGTCCCCTGATCAAAGACGAAAAACCTAATTGATAACGTTGTGATAGGCGCGACGAATGTTCGACGTCAAAAGCTACAGACATTGACGGCACCTGAGAACTTTTGCAATCGACTATGAATCTTGCTTAAACCAGAAACTACTCATCGACCGGATATATAGAACCACGATCCCGAAAATAAAGTTTGCGCCATTCGCGGACCGCTAACCCTCTCTTCGTCGATTTGACAGCATCCACCCAATCGCTGACGTCATACAATACTTTTGTTTACATTCACTGTTGCCAACTTAATGCTTTTCGCACCAAATTTAGTGGGTATTCAAAACGCGATCATTTTTGAGTTTGGTGTTTGATGCGTTTGTGGTGCTTTTGTTTTTAGTTTGAAGACAGCAAAATTTATAGCAATCGTAAGTGTGGTAAGGAACTTCACAAAAAATTTAACAAAATCATGACACAGTGACAATAATAAGCGACAACAAAATATGTGGCAGCACCTACAATCATGACAGAAGAAATCGACCGTCGTGCAAGAAACATTGATTTTTATTAATTTCAATCGGCATCCTTACAATAAAATTATGTATGCATATTAAGTCCATATTGGTGTATTTTATGGACTTTATATGCATACATAATTTTATTGTAAGGATGCCGATTGAAATTAATAAAAATAAAAAATTTGGTGCTTTTTTTAAATTCAAAACTTGGCAATACTGCCTTTTGTTCCATGCTTCCTCTTTTTCATGTCGAGTTCGTCTTGCTCTCTCATTCTGGTATTTGTTGACGTCACGGCCAGTTACTCTCAGCTCGATTGGCGCAGTCTTGTATTCTATCACGATTGTATTCTATCATTCTTGGTATTCTATCATTCTTGGTCCCTGGCTATAACCATAAGACGCACACCACAAATTGGAGGAAAACCCGGCTAAGCAATAAGCAAATGTGCGAGCGCCAAATATTTACTCATTTTAATAATTTTAGGTTTACATTTCTAGACAAAAATGTTTTTTATAGCTTAAGACTTTTATTAAATTTGTTATCAATAATATTTTTATTTTATCTTTTTATTTATAAGTTTATCGAATACAACAAAATTAAATTCCAACATATTACAAATTTGTTGAAAAAATTACGAGTACATACATATGTACATACACACATACATATGGACATATGCATATACATATGTAGCAAATATACAAATAGTTACACGTATAAAAGTTGAGCATGCTAAAAGAAAATATGAAATTAATGAATTATGGGCTATGAAATTTTATTTTTTTAAATTTTAGTTATTGGATAAAGAGAATATTAATTTTAAATTACAGCTTTGGTTCTTTGGCTTTCTTTTAATGTATATGGTTAGTAATCCACACAGATATTTTAAGTAAGTAAGAAATTATAAGGAGTTTATAATTTTACATTTACATTATTACAAATTATAAATTAATTATATCCTAAACAAATATGTTTATATTTCATGATTCATAACGGTTACAAAAAAGTATTACTAAAAACTATAGTTAATGATTTAAATACATAACTATCTTATAATTAATGGCTGGAATCACTTAGTGTTCTTAAAAGCACTTACAAATTTGAATTAATAATAAACTTTAATCACAAATATTATTCGCTGTTGTACACAACTACCGTACATTTATTGTTTAGTGTCTTTATGAATGCCAAATCTTTATAATTCTGTTTGAAGGCATTTCTTTGTATTAAATATATGTATACTGTTTGAAGCAAAGCGTCTTTATAAATTTATTAAAATGTTTATTTATTTTTTTT
>NW_016171129.1:9264-14859 GCF_001687245.7 Rhagoletis zephyria
AATATTAATTTTAAATTACAGCTTTGGTTCTTTGGCTTTCTTTTAATGTATATGGTTAGTAATACACACAGATATTTTAAGTAAGTAAGAAATTATAAGGAGTTTATAATTTTACATTTACATTATTACAAATTATAAATTAATTATATCCTAAACAAATATGTTTATATTTCATGATTCATAACGGTTACAAAAAAGTATTACTAAAAACTATAGTTAATGATTTAAATACATAACTAT
Organism: Rhagoletis zephyria; assembly: GCF_001687245.7. NCBI lineage: Eukaryota > Metazoa > Arthropoda > Insecta > Diptera > Tephritidae > Rhagoletis > Rhagoletis zephyria. The sequence continues at coordinate 9,505 of NW_016171129.1, forward strand.
CTTATAATTAATGGCTGGAATCACTTAGTGTTCTTAAAAGCACTTACAAATTTGAATTAATAATAAACTTTAATCACAAATATTATTCGCTGTTGTACACAACTACCGTACATTTATTGTTTAGTGTCTTTATGAATGCCAAATCTTTATAATTCTGTTTGAAGGCATTTCTTTGTATTAAATATATGTATACTGTTTGAAGCAAAGCGTCTTTATAAATTTATTAAAATGTTTATTTATTTTTTTTATTTTTATTAAAAGCGGCATATTTTTTTATCGCATATATTTATGTTCTGCTGTTGAAAACGTATGTAGCATACTACGATTTTTTTAGTTAATAAATGTGAATCAATGCAATTTCAACATTAGGTGTGTAACTCGCAAACTCCAGACTAAATTATGCAGCAGCGATAATTCTGAGAATTTACCAGCATTCGATCTCAAAGAGAAAAAATATCCACAGAAGTGCGAGAGAGCAAAATTCAAAAGAGCTGATCACTTCCCCTGTTGCCATTTGGCCATTTATTTTCTTATTTTTTACAATTGAATACTTTTGGATAGGAAAAACATTTTTAACACGTAAATGAATTATATGGGAATTAATAAGTTATTTTTCTCAAAATTGCTTGTGATATCACATCACGATGCCCTCAAAAATAAGAGAATCTCAACCAAGCACCCGTCCTTGTTATAATTATGTAGCAACAATTTTACCTTTAATATTATAAAATTTCCATTCCAACAATCAATCTACTCAAAAGTGACAAACTCGGCCAAACAAATTTCAGCTAGCTGCACTTTTACCTATTTTGGTGTATTTTAGCTAAAAATATGGTACAAAAAATGCCATAGGGCAACCATTAAATACACACTAAAATAAGAAAATTGGAAAACTAAAAGATGTTGTACCTTACTATAAAATTTATAAAATTTTCAATAAATAATTCACAAAGCCCATATTTCCTTTTGTTTGTTTTCGCGAACGTATGTTTGTGATCAGCTGGTTTTCCTACTTGCAAGTTTTCGCAAGAAATTTTGCAGCTCTCAAATAAAAATTTTTCCAGCAGAAGTTTGCAGCCCTCAATGACAATTTGCCCTCTCAATTTCCCCTACTTTGCAAGTTCCTTGGGTACTATTTAGAACACAAAAATTCTGATAGTTTTCTAAAGTTTTGGATAGCTTTGAGTACGAGCACAATCCTATTGATCTCTATTCCTCTCCAGCTTCTGCGCTTCGTCGTTAGGTCTGTTCAATGGCAGTGTTTCCGTGTACGAGTTAGGATCGTCGGCAATGTAACCCACTTTGAAGGTAATATCTGTTGAATTACAAAGAGAAATCATGACAATTAAATGTTTATAAAAAACGTAGAGAAATTCATTCATTAGAGTGGTCAAAATATACTTGCATAAATGGAAAAAAGAACACCCGTATCTTTTGTAAAAAAAAAATTATATTTAGAATTGCCTCAAAGCCCATTAAGTTTTATATGTATTTTATATGAGGAAAATAACTTTTTCGTAAAAATATTATATAATTCTCGAAAATCAATAATGTTTCGATCGGAAAACACTGTTTCTCTTCGGGACTCTTCCAATAATAATACCCAATTGTTTATTTTACCATTTTTAATAATAACAATTTTTTATGGGTGCCCTCATTGCACTCTTTTTTCCATTTAGAAAAAGCCTTGGCTGTGAGAGTTTAACATTGTAATTTTTTTTTGGTCCATCCTAATACACATATATTTTTATATTATTATTATTATACATTATGATATTTTATAGCTTTGTGTGTGTATGTATATATATGTGCTTATGTAAGGTTTTACAACGTAAAATCCATTATTTTTGAAAGGCGATCTGGCTTAACATTCAATTTAAAAAATAATAATGATAGCGCGTTCCATTTTCCAAAAAATCTTTCCTAAGATCCAAAAAAATTTTATGTGAAAAAAGTATTTGCTCATTTTAACCAAGGACCGAAATTAACTGTTATTTGAATTTTTTCTCGCATGAAGATCATTATTTGGAAACTTTCTATTTTCTTCGATGATTAAGCTTAATATACAGCTCTCAAGAAATTAGGGACCGTAACAGTTACAACTTTTATTGAAAAAATCGCTCATTAACAATTATTTTTTGACTTTTATTTAATTGCTCCTTAAATAACCGTTATTTCTGACTTTTTTCATAAATCCAAAACAACAATTATTTTTAGTTTTATCTAAATAATTGCAAATAACAGTCATTTTTGATTAGTAGATGTCTAAGATAACAGTTATCGAAGACTCTTATTTATATAAGTCATATATAAAAATCAGTCACTGACCTTTATTTTTTAAATCATACTTATAAAAGTCATTTTTATAAGTCGTAGTAAACTTTTTTTTCTCAATGCCTTCTTAACCACAAAAAATGTTAATGACTTTTATACGAATGATTCAAAAAATAAAAGTCGGTGACTGATTTATATTGATAACTTTTAAAAGTAAAAGTCACTGGCTGATTTTTATTGATGACTATTATAAATAAAAGTCTTCAATAACTGTTATCTAATACATATAATATATAAACAAAAAATAATTGTTATTTTGGATTTATAATATTGCAAATAAAAATTGATTTTAAATTTGAATCTTGGTGAAAAAAGAAATCGATTGGTATGTATCACTTAGTTGTAGATCATTTCCTTCATAGTTAATTTTTCCATGACAGTTTTCGACAATAACTGTTATGTTCGGTCCCTTCAAGAAATATTTGAAGAAACATTTTTCATTATTTCTGTTGCTTGAAAAAGTACGTTGCTTTTGCAGTAAATTTTCTTGAAGAAATAAATATACGAGCATTTTTCACCTAATATAGAATTGATTAGGTGTACTTAGAAGTAGTTTTTATGGGTATAGTGAAACTGCAGGAAAATGTAGGACCTAAAGACCTGTTCTGATGAGCATTTTCATGTACGGGCAATAGGGCGATCTTAAGTCTGCGCTTTGAAATACAGGCATGGTTGGCAAATCAGCTAAGCGAACGCGGTTGAAGAACATTATTAGACAAAGTTGCAAGACCCTACTGGCCAATTGTGGTACGAAGGCGATCGAATCAGCTTTCCGAATTAATCAAACCGAAGCTCTCGATAGTAGAATCTCTGGCAAAACAGTGTGTGCGGGTAGTTTGAACATCGTGTTAGGCCAATTATGTGGAATCATATGGACGAAGTACATGTACATAAGCGCTGGTAGGGCTGTCAATTTACGGGTCATAATTAATGAATGTAGTAGAGTCAAATAAGGGGCTAAAATTGGTAAATTAAAGCTTATTTTTGCTAGTCGAAAGGAATGCAAAGCTTGATTTCCGGTACTCATGGGCTGTGGGTAACCAGCCATCTTGAAAACAAAGGTAGTCAACGTGTTTTGTATTTTATGACCTCAACTTAACACAACCCAACGCTAGTATATAAATGTAAACTTTAGTCGATCCCTGGTAGGAATTTGCGCCAATTCATCACAATTTTCCAAGTGGAACTTCTCTGCGCTCATTTGGGTGTAAATGCAAACATCAATGTAACAAAAAGCGACACGGTCGTTGGGTTCTAAATCCAAACTCCCATGAAACGGAAAAGAAGAAGAGAGGGGATGGCGAGTGTGGTTGGACACCATTAAGATTAAGACTAAAATTCAGATTATGATTAAGATTAAGTTTAAGATTAAGACGATCAAGAAGAGAAGATTAAAATTAAGATTAAAATTATAATTAAGATTAAGATTATTTAAGATTTAAATTAAGTTAAAAATTAAGATTAAGATTAATATTATGATTAAGATTAAGATTAAAATTCAGATTATGATTAGATTAAGTTTAAGAATGGGATCAAGACAAAGATTAAGACTAAGGGTAGGATTACGATTTAGATTATAATTAAGTTCAAGATTAAGACTAAGACTAACATTGAGATTAGCATTAAGATAAGATTAAGGTTAAATTGAGATTATGATTAAGATCAAGATTAAAAGTTAGAGTATGATTAAGATTAAGTTTAAGATTAAGACTATGCTTTAGGGCAATATTTAGATCAAAATTAAAATTAAGGTTAAAATTATGATTAAGATTTAAACTAAGATTAAGATTTAAATTAAGTTTAAAATTATGACTAAGGTTAAGATTATGATTAAGGTTAAGATTAATTCAGATTATGATTAGATTCATTTTGAGATTAAGATCAAAACAAAGATTAAGATTAAGATTATGATTACGATTAAGATAAAAATTTAGATTAAAATTAAGATCAGATTAAGACAAAGTTCAAGACTGGGATTAGGATTCGGAAAAGATTAAGATTAAGATTGTTATTAATATTGAGATCAAGATTAGGATTAAGATAAAAATCAAGATTTAGATTAAAATTCAGGTAATGATTAATATTAAGTTTAAGATTCAGATTCATATTAAGATCAAGATTAATAAGAAGATTGCAATTAAAATTAATATTAAGGTCAAGGCTAAGATTAAGATTAAAATTAAGATGAGGATTCTGATTAAGATTAAGACTAAAATTAATATTAAAAATAAGATTAAGATTAAGTTAGGATTTATGCAGATTACGATTAAGATTAGGACTAAGATTAAAGTTATGATTTGCGGAGAAGAGCTGTCACTGTCAAAAAAATATATGATTAAAAAAATTGTATGGATCGCCCTTAACATAATGTTTTTTGAAAAAATAAAACTATTTTTCTCCAAGAAAACTAACTTTAACCTAACTAACTTTTTAAAAAAGTTGTGCAACGTGCAACTGATTTTAAAACTTCTTTCACTGTGTCTCCAAAGGCAATTGGGGTATTCACAACGGTGTCGTAAGTGTGGTATTGTTGTTTGTCGTAAACTTTAAGCGCCTAAAAAATATATTAAGGGTGTTCGCAAAGTACAATCAATGTCATATATGACCTGGTCTACGGAAAGGGGGCTTAGGTGTCAAAAAATCAATTTTCACTTTTTGGTTGATTCGGATGGAAGATGAGATGCTTTTTCACGTGGTGAAAAGCAGAAAATCCTAACTTGCTTAGAAGTGTACTAAAAATGTAGAGAAAGAAGAGTAAAAACGAGTAAACGAAACGAGTTGCTTACTTTTAACAGCTTTTTCACAGAAAACTAGTTTTCGCACGTAAGCTCCCTTTTCGTAGACTAGGTCACATATTATGAATTTTTGCAGTGTTAAAAAATAGTTGGTTGTGGTTTCAAGTTCTCTAAACATTTAGCTAAGCTTTTAAAGTTTACGACAGAAAACAAAACGACACGTACGACACCGTTGTAAACCGATCAAATGTTTTGTAAAATATTGTAAAAATCATCTTTTCTGACG
>NW_016171130.1:0-161 GCF_001687245.7 Rhagoletis zephyria
TTCATCTTCATCTTCATCTTCATCTTCATTTTCATCTCCATCTCCATCTTCATATTTATATTCATCTTCATCTTCATCTTCAACTTCATAATCATATTCATCTTCATATTCATCTTCATCTTCATCTTCATCTTCATCTTCATCTTCATCTTCATCTTCAT
>NW_016171130.1:312-3113 GCF_001687245.7 Rhagoletis zephyria
CTTTAATTTTTTATTTTTTTTAACCAACTGCAAAGTTTAGTTATTATTTGTGGCTGAGAAAACATACATATCTACAATGTTAACTAGTAGATTGTGGTAACTAAAGTAAGATATGAAATGTTTTATTTAAATTTTATTACATTAAACGAGCAATTCTTGTATATATATATATATATATCCATAGGGTTCTCGGAAACGGCTCTAACGATTTTGATAAAATTTTGTACACAGATAATGTTTTGGGTTTTAAGGCTATCTGAATAGGCATTACCTCCGAGAAGACTCGTATAAGGTTGCCACCTATTCGAAATAAGTTACAAATTAATTAAAACATCATAATATGGGTATCGAATGGAAGGTATTTTAATATCCCTAATTCAAAAATATTTTTAATAGGGTATTTAATTTTCTGTTTAGAAAAAAAGGTAAAACATTAAACATTCATATACAAAATGTTATCTCTTAGGAGATAACTCTCTCTCATCTTCATCTTCATCTTCATCTTCATCTCCATCTTCATCTTAATCTTCATTTTCGTCTTCATCTTCAACTTCATCTTCATCTTCATTTTCAGCTTCATCTTCATCTTCATCTTAATCTTAAGCTTCATCTTCATCTGCATCTTCATCTTCATCTTGATCTTGATCTTCATTTTCATCTTCATAGCACATCTCCCCGCTAATTCATCACCAACAAGCGCAACTTTGTCAATCCGACACAAAAATTCTAAAATCTTAAAATGAAGAAATCTCGGCCAGCCAAGTGAAAAGTGGCAATTATTTCTCTATAACCAGTAAAATAAGTTATCTCGAATCTTGGCAATTGTTGGTAATTTTTGACAAAACACTCTATTTCTCTGTTCCATACCAATATTTCAATCATTAAGTAGTATTTTAAAGTGTCATTTTAATAAACATTAAATAAAAGTGTACGTTTTCTGCAGGAAAATACATTAATTTTTTTTAATAAAATCAAAACTTCTAAAATCACAAACATATGTGGTTTTATCGGAAGTTCACAGATGTAACGTGGCAACTTAGCTCTTTTTCACATTTTTCGGTCCGAAATTGTAAAATTTTTGTCCATGACGCGCCACGATTTTTGTACAGGTGGGTCAATGTGCCTTGAACACCATTTACATATATACAAAAAAAATATTTTATTTATTTTTTAATATTAAAAATTTCTATACTTCAAAGCGTTTATAAAAGTATATTTACATATATGCACGGACGATTTTTAATATTTTTCATCCGTAACCAAATCTTCAGTACCATAAAAGATTCAAACACATCAAAGTACAAGCAATGCAATGTCCAAGCTAGTGCTACTCCACTGTAGATGTGTATATGAATGTATGCATGTATGCGTGTAAAAAATGTCAATTCCAGTTGGTTTTTAACACATTTTAGCGGACATAGTTTTTTTGGTTTCAGCTGGTTCCAACTGTTAATGAAGCACAATTTTTATGGTTAATCTTGATGAAAGTTACATGTATCGTCGAGAACATGGTTACATGCAGAATTTTAAATTAATTAATATTCTTCTCCATATAAAATGTACGAGTATGGCTTTATTAAATGTAAACTTATGCGAAAACCTAAATATTTCGTCAACCAAGGGTTAATTTTGGTGGCGTCGTGGCAATTCGCAGAAATTTAATAATTTGTCTTTGGTTGGCGGACGGCGAGGGGAAGACGAAAGCAGTACAATCGTACATATGTATGCACATATTTACATTTATTAATGCATACACATTTATTCGTTTGTCTTTTTGAATATATGAAGAATTTCATATATGTAGTGATTTAGAGATTGGAATTTGAATGATGCACTGTGGCGCGTATGCTAGAGGCGATGCAACTTTTTGGCGTCTCGCCGTTTGTCTTGGTTCAAATCCAGGACGGAGCAATAATTTTTTTTTTGTTTTTTTTTTTTAATTGTCATATCCATATTCCATTTTAAATTTTACTATTAGCTTTGTTTAAAATAATATATGTAAATGGATATGTAGGTACAAACGCATGCATAATTTCACATAATCGCTCAAATTTGCCAAAAGCGACTGAAAGCTTTATTGTAAATGTTTTCACTAAAATATTAGTTATTGGAATTAAAATTTTATGCGAATCCAATTTTCCAATATGTTCATGCCACAAAAATTATTTCATAAGTAGGTAATTTTAAACATTTTTTGTTTAATAATTGCAATGTCTTTTAAGTTAAATTTTTTTTGTTATTTTCGACGGGTTTTGCGGTTTTATGCATATAACAAGTGCAATATAAAAAATAGCGCTAATTTTTTTTTTAATTTGTTTGCAAACGGTCATGCGCATTTATTCTACAAGAAATTCCCTTTTATTTGGTAAAAAGTGCAAAAAGCCCTCAGCAATAAATAATCATTAAAAATCAACCGGATTTTAGCCGCTTAAAATTTGATCTTGTTCCACTAGAATTAAAAAACCGATCTATCTGCGTACTCAAAATTTTTCTAATAATTCAGATTAAACAGGTCAAAATTTAGACGAGAATTCGTTGAATTTTTCTATGTTCTGTGTAAAGTTTGAAAGTTGGACTTATGTAGTTTTAATTAAAGCATGAACCACATTTTTATAAAAAGATAATAAAAAAAAATTTAATTGAAAATCATTGCAAATATTAAGCAAAAAACACCATGCACTCACTTTTGATTGCCAGTCTATGCATGCATGTACATATGTGTGTAAACTTTATGCCAAACTATCATTATTTTAAATTGTATTTGCATCTTCATAAAAGGGGAACAAGATAAAAAATTAAAA
>NW_016171130.1:5792-14859 GCF_001687245.7 Rhagoletis zephyria
CTTCATCTTCATCTTCATCTTCATCTTCATCTTCATCTTCATCTTCATCTTCATCTTCATCTTCATCTTCATAACAAAAATTACAAATTAATGAAAATTATGTGAAGATTTACCATATTTTCGTTTATTTGCTCACAAAGAACATCACATTTCATGTTGCTCAACATTGTATTATGTTATCAACATTAAATTCAACAGAATTTTTACATTCCGACTTGAACTTTTCTAACGCTGTTAATTTTTCGTCCGCGAATAGTTTCCACTTTCAGTTTGCACCTTCTCTATCTATCTAAGTTCTCTGCTTTTTGGTACTCAGATGTTGTTGCTTAAAAAAATGTTAATTTACATTTGGCTTACATTTTCTTATGCAACATTCGCTCCTTTTTATTACATTAACTTTCTCTGCTCCTTCTAGTTTGGTGCTAACTGCTCTGTTACGAAGAATACATTCCATAAAAAAGTGGAACTTTGCAAAAGGGGCGAAGTGGATGTTTTTTATTTACATTACCTTTCCGCTCGTTGAAAGGGGTAGCAAACAGAGAAATCTTGGCAGTTACTATTAGGAGAAGAGTGCTGCATTTACAGTGAAAAGTTTCTGTAAATGCATAAAGTTAACAGGTCTATTCTGTACAGTGTTGGCACTATTGCTATTTTCCGACCAAATTTGGTCGCTTCTTTTTCATTTGGTAGGTTGGTACGCAAAGTAAGATTTTGGTCGGATAGTTGAATAAACTTTTTAAATTCTTAATTATAAAAATATATATTTCAAACATCATTTTGCATACAAGAACACTGAAAACATTATTGAGTTCAGAAACCGATTTATTTTATATAAAGTGCACATGCCACTCACTTCACCTTTGCTCAAGCTACGCTTCTAAAAAATTGCCGGAAAGCATTGAGACACTGTGCCGCAACATATCTATATAGTTTCTTTCCCACAGTCCAAAGAGGATACATGCACTGAAGGAATTTCAGGACTACTGTTCGGTAAAACCCCACAAAATCTTGGGCGTATCTCAAACACGACGGCTTTAACTAGAAAGCGTTGTGTTGGGAATAGTTGAGCAATGAGATAGTTTGAACCTTTATTTTATTTCCTGCTTTCACGAAGTAAACGGTATGCGATCTGCAGACCTGACAGAAGGAATGTGTTGCAAAACCAAATGATATTTTTTATTTTTATCCTCTATTTCGCACATAATTAACAATCTTAACAAAGAGTTCCAAGGTGAATGCTCTTGTTTGCCATACTAATATGCAACTATCAAAGCACATTATCTTTTAATTTTGAGTAACTTTATTAAAAAAGATGCGATCAGTAACAATATTAATATTGATCTTAAAAATTAACATAATATTTATTTATTTGATGTAATGTGGAACGATTTTCCGTCATCCCTTGTCAAATTTGGTTTGGAGACAAACCGGTTTCGGCGTTGTGCCATCTTCAGTGTCATTTATCGCTCTTAATAGTTTCTGTTTGTCCGTCACTATTTATAGCCGTGTTAAATCGTCGTTGGTTCATAGTTAAGTACGTCTCAGCGGATTATATTCTTTCGTTCAACCAGTAGTTTCAGTTCTGTGTGTACATCCTCAGGTAGAAATTAGCTGTGCAAGGTGTATATAAGTTGACTTGCGAATGTCAACATAGTTACATAGGACAAACAGGGCGCAAGATAAAAACAAGATATCGTGAGCATATAAGGGACTACAACAAAAAAATGCTAGAACCTTCTACTACCCCGGAATCGAACTTCGCAAACCATATGGCAGAAAACCATTGTACGCCAATGAAAATAGGAAAGACAGCCAAAATTCTCCATGTACAGCACAAAGGACAACGCCTAAACGTATTAGAGAATATGGAGATATACAAACAAAAGACGTTCGTCGGAAAAATAATAAATGAGCAAATAAACACCGCATCTGATATATTATTCGAACCACTCAGGCTACTATACGCAAAACAAAACAGAAACCCTGCAACTACCATATATGAAATGCAGGTCCAAACTACAGAAACAAAGAGAAAGAAAATAACTGATTTTTACCTACCTGCGAATCCATGCAACAATTAATCAAAAAAGAGGTGAACAGCTAATTTCTACCTGAGGATGTACACACAGAACTGAAACTACTGGTTGAACGAAAGAATATAATCCGCTGAGACGTACCTAACTATGAACCAACGACGATTTAACACGGCTATAAATAGTTACGGACAAACAGAAACTATTCAGAACGAAAAATGACACTGAAGATGGCACAACGCCGAAACCGGTTTGTCTCCAAACCAAATTTGACAAGGGATGACGGAAAATCGTTCCACATTACATCACACTCCTGCCCTGTCGGAAACACCAACAACGAAAATGAGAATTTATTTATTTATTTGAACAAAAGTGGTGGTACAAATAAGACAATAATCTTTTTAAAGTACATCAACTTAATTTGGTATTTTATTACTGAGTAACAAATTATATTAAAACTAGCTTACACCCGCGGGTTTCACCCCGCGCTTTTATACAAATAGGAAAAATAATTTAATTATGTTAGATTTTATTTATGTGCCCATTTCGTTATAGCTCGTTATTTTTTAAGCGAGTTAAGGTATTTAGGTGTTTAAAACTATGAAATTATAAAATCTCGTCTGCGCGCTAAGCATACGAAATATATCAATCCCTATAAGTTTACCTTATAATGTTTCCAGGTATACGACGCGTGAACGTGAAACCTTCTTGGAGGTGCCACGGCGAGTTCTAATATTTCCAACTCAAATTTAGTAACCTGGCCTTGATAAAATACCACTTCTCATTACTGTAGCAAATGCCTCAAGAGAGCTTTTAAGGTCGAACCCGGCTCTCCCTTTTGCATTTAATGAAATTTATTCTGTCTTCCACAAACACCTCCAGGGATATGTGGCAAGAAAAAGTAAATTTGTATTGGAAGTGCCACGCCCCTTTTTCTTATAACCCTAATCTTCTTCCATGAATTTAGAATTGATTTTACATACCCCAGTACCAAGTCCCAGTACTCCACCATGAACACCTCTAGAGATAAGCAGTATAAAACAGTAAATTTGTACGGCAGGAACCATGTCCCCTTTTCGAATAACGCAAATTCTTCTTTATGAGTATGGAATTAATTTTGTATACACATCTCGGTGCCAAGTTCCAGTCCTCTGCAATAAACACCTCCAGAGATATGCAGCATAGAAAAATCAATTTGCATGGGAGTTGCCACATCACCTTTTCCAAAACTCTCATTTTTCTCCATGAGTATAGTATTAGTTTCACATACATACTACCCAGACCACAATCAGTTCGTGATTTAGACATTTTTTTAATAATTTCACTTGAAACTTTTATTTATTTTAATAAATTAAAGTTTTTTATACAAAGTTTTTTATCTTCCCAAAGCTTGGAAAGTGGGCCTTAGAATCAACAGCAAAAAAATAAAGAAGTAGAAAAACAACAACGCAAATAGCGAGATCTTTCAACACTCTTATAAAATGAAATTTGAAGACTGACAACATTCAATTCGTACGATAGTAAAACATATTTTCTTTAATACTTTGTGACGTCTCCTTTTGCCTTAATAACATCTTTCATCCTTTTTGGCATCGTCCTTACTAGTTTCTCACACTCTTCTGGAGTTATGGTGTCCCAACTTTCCTGTATTTTTTTCTTTAAAGCCGGTATCGTCCTTTTTTTTCATGACTCCCCATAGCGACTCGATCGGATTTAAATCCGGGCTCGAAGAAGGCCACACAAGAGTATTAATGTTATTACTGCTCAACCAATTTTTTGTTATTTTGGCAGTGTGGCAAGGAGCACCATCTTGTTGAAAAATGAATTCATTTAGGTTTACCATATTTGGTATGGAAGGCAGCAGATTGTTTTGCAAAATTTCAATGTACTTGCATGCATAGTTGCCAACTTAGTGCTTTAAGCACTAGATTTAGTGATTTTGAAAATTAAAACGCCAAACAAAATGGTTTAGGGCCTAGTGCCCTTTTTAGTGCTTATTTTTAACTAAAATTTCTGAATTTACAAGAATCTACAAATTTAAATGCACTAAAATGCAAACCATGATTGATGAAAAGATGAAGTGGCAAACCCACGTTCTTGCGTTCTTGTAAAATTGTATTCGCGTTGAAAATGCTAGCACACAGATAAGTTAAGTATTTATTTCTTTATTTTCTTGATTATTGATTGATTACATAGTTCGAAAAATTGTATCTCTTTTTGCCACCTGAGTGCATCGGTTTTTGTAGGTTTTTCGGTGTTGAATCCAAAACTGGCTGCAGAATTTCTCTACCACGTCAGAGTTTTGAGATATCCTAACCTCTAAGTGTAAAAACACGGGTTTTCGCAATATTTGGAGTTATATTATAAAACAACAAATTTTTTCGCTCATTTCTACTTAGGGTATCATTAAGTATTACTCTTCCCCTTTAAAATTCTATTTCGTTTTTTTGCGATTCGATTGTTTTTTCTCCAGATGTCCAGTTTTAATATGCAGTACTTCGGTATTACTTCGTAAGCATGAATGGGTATTTATCAGACAACAGCATGAGTTTACTGACTTCCATCTAAACAGTATGAACTCATTGCTGTGAACTCNCTACTCATTTGATTCCAAATATGGCATTGATATACTCTTTCCAAATCAAGTCAAGCGAGTGAAAAATGCTGTTATAAAAAGTAAGTCGAGCAATCGAATGACACCCATTGACTTCAAACAATTAGTAGAGAATGCGACAGTTTTGAAAAAAATGGATATTGATGAAGTATTTTTTTAAATATATTGGTTTTATTAAATTATTTAGTTATGCACCTGACGAACATTTATATAATTAGTCTACAAAATAAATGCAATGTTACCTCAGAAGACATCGGCTTTATAAGGGACTTGAAAAATAAGTTGCTTTATTATTTAAAAACAGTTGCTGTTGAAAACTAACAGATTTGCACAAAATTGTGCTTTTTTTATACCCGCCAGCAAAAGAGCTCAAGAACTTTACCGAATCTGAGCAAAGGTACATAAAAGAGAAATGTTTACAAATTATGAGAACGTTAACTGAGAATTCTGACAGTACAACGGAACCACAAATTGCGGATACACCTTTGTTACCTTCAGACAACTTTGAGCTGTTTTCAGGTCTTCTTAAACAACCTACCTTTGTGAGAAGAACTGATAAAGCTACTGCAGAGCTGCGGCGATATGAAAATATTGAGGTATATTTTCATACGGACTTCGATATAATTAACTGGTGGGAGGTACACAAATGCGAAATGCCGCTGCTGCATAAACTCAGTCGTAGAGTAATAGCCACTCCTTCAACTAGTGCATCGTCAGAAAGAGTTTTTTCTTCTGCTGGAAATGTTATTTCTGACAAAAGATGATGATTCCCTTAATCAGTTGATATTTTTGCATTATAATATGCAGTTAGGAAACAAATAAAATTTACAAAAAATGTCTTTACAAATGTTTTTTCTTTGATACTTTCATTACAGTAGTTATGCCATGCACTTGTATTTTAAATCAAGCACTTGTTATTTGAATCGAGCACTTTATAGTGTGAGTTACTCACTCAACCTACAATGTTTTTTCAATGATATCGCACGTTATGTTTGGAAATAAATGAGTGCGAGTGTGTGCAGATGTGAAAAGAAAGCGAGTGACTTAAAATGTAATTTGAGTGTATCCATGCACAAACTGTTATGAAAAAAGAGTATCCTTTGATTAAAAAAAAGATTTAGTGCTTTTAGTACGGTTTGGTGCTTTTTGAAATTCAAAATTTGGCAACACTGCTTGCATGCATTAACGGTTCCATTGATAAAGTGGAGCTGCCCTACTCCTTTTGATGACATGCATCCCCAAATCATTAAACTTGTTGGGAACTTCACTTGCCTATTCAAGCAGTCGGCACGAAATGCTTCGTTTGATTTTCTCATTACCTTGCTTTTGCTTTCACCCGTGCACACTTGGAATGTCGATTCGTCACTAAATATGACTGAGTCCCACTGTCGCTGTACCCACAACTCCTTCTCTCTTCCAAACTTTAATCGTTTTTTCTTTTGCGCTGCAGTTAGCAGTGGTTTTTTCTTTGCCTACGAAATTTAAATTGAACACACTGATATATCCTTTAACAAAACTCACCTTATAAAAGTTATATTTCATTGTATGCAAAAGTTTTCGTGTCCATTCACGGCTCACATTTTTCCCGATTCTCTCTGACCACATTTTCGCTAAGTTTCTCACTGAAGTACGCCTATTTGCCTTTATTATGGCATACAATGCGCGAATTTCTCTTTCACCTACATATTTTCGATTTCTTGCCTAGTCCACGCTGTTGTGTCTCAATAGAGGCGGTATTTAGAAAATGTTTAATTACATATTGGACAGTTGTTTTTACCAAGCCTAGATTCTGTGCAATATCGCCATAACTTTTGTTTAAAAGAAAGTTTTTAATAATAAGTTTTCGGATTTCTTTACAAACCGCTTTTCCACGGGCCATAGTTGTAAATAATTCAAATAAAACTACTGACAGAAAGCCGAAGAATGACAAAAAATTCTGAGAATATTCTACACAGGTATGAAGACTTAGCAATAAAAATGCCTCCAGGTATCTCTATGTACAATCGCATTTTTTACTATCGTACGAATTGAATGTTGTCAGTCTTCAAATGTCATTTTATAAGAGTGTTGAAAGATCTCGCTATTTGCGTTGTTGTTTTTGTATTTTGTTTATTATTTTTCAGTTTATTCTAAGGCCCACATTCCAAGCTTTGGGAAGACGTCAAAATTAAAAAAAAATGTGATTGATTAATATAAAAAAAAGTTGTAAGTGAAAATATTAAAAAATGTTCCGGCGTACGAACTGATTGTGGTCTGGGTAGTACATGCATACATAATGTGACCAACCGTACTTCTTTCGGAAGTACAGTACTTCTTTTTTCGCTCTTGTACTTCGTACTTCGAAGTACATTGAAATGTACTTCTTTGCGATATTTTGTACTTCAGGAGCGGAATTCTGTAAGCAGTTAGCGACAATTTTCGGATCGCTAACGCCCTTTTTGACGCATGATGTAAATGTTTTTGCGTCAAAAAATGCGATTGCAATTCGAAAATTGTCGCTAACTGATTATAGAATCTCTTCGCAGGTCCTGTACTTCTCCGATCTTCTGGACGATCGTCACATGGCCTGTGCAAGAAATTCGTTCAAACAATTAAAGTCGCCGGGGACCGATGGCATCATATGAACTGCGTGAGAATCGGGTACATCCAAAGGCTTGGATGATGATAGAACTATCGCGGCGGAGTGGGGGAGCGTCTGCACTCAGTGCAGAGTCAATAGGAGCACTCCACAAGGTGGTGTTCTCTCTCCCCTGCTCTGGATTGCAGTTGTAAACGACCTTCTATAGGAACAGGAAAAAGTGGGCTGCCGAGTGATCGCCTATGTATATGATGTGGAACTTTTGGTTAGGGGATGATTTCTTTTTGATCTGGCTCAAGGTTGCATGAACCAGGTAACTAAGTGGGCGATCAACGGCGGCTGTCGTGGAGGCCTAACATTGGGGAAAGGGTAGGAAAGGTGTCGGTTGCCCTGTACTGCTGTAGGGGAGCTATCGGTAAAAGGTGGGGTATCTCGCCCAAATTAATTCATTAGCTCTTGGAAACCAGATTTAAGCCTATATTGTTTTAAGGAGCCCTTGTGGTGGAGCTCACTAGAGAAGGCTGCACTTATAAAACAGGAATTAGCGGAGCATTAGGCACCACACCTACACTGGCGCTAAACATACATATGTTGAATACGGCGCCTGCGGATATTGCAGACAGAATTGCCGCAGCACGGACTGCTATTAGGCTAAGGGAAACTGGGTCCTTTTGTGACATAAAAAATGGAAAAGAAGACATTTGTCTGCTGCAACAAATGTTTTTATAGGGCATTTTAAAGCACGTTACCTCTCAAGCGCTAGTGATGAAGGTTATGACAGGCGATTGGCATTGATGCGGTGAGACTAGGAATTTCGACTGAGTGTAATCATATCCACACTTTCTTTTAGACAGTCCAACCTTTTCGAGGCTCAGGGATCGAAATTAGCCGCATTCGAAATTTCGTAATCGGCTGGCGGCGTTACTTAACCCTACCAAAGCTGTACTTCTTTGAGCTATGAAATAGTTAGTCACATTATGCATACATATGTATTTCCATACTAAGCTTGAGTGCTTTACCCCAAACATTTGAAGAGATATGCAATATGAAACTTTCAGTCAGTATGGGAGGTGCTACGCCTCTTTTCCATAAACGTAAATTTTTCTCCGTGAATATGAACATGATTTCACACAGTGTTGGCAAACTGTTAATCTGATTAACGATTAAAAATTAACGATTAAAATGTTAATCGCGTTGGACGATTAAAATTAATTAGTCGTATTCAACTATACGATTAATGATAACATTTTTTTAATCGTTAATCGCTTTCTGCGATTACGTTTAATTTATTTAAAACATTAATCGTTTGTCCGAGTTTGAAACCAAACACCCGTTACAGTAATTATTTTGTGTTTTACGCTTATAAAATGCACGTAATATAAAATAAATAATAATTATTGTTATTAGTAATACATAGACTGGGAACTTTTACAAACCTAGTTTGTAAAACGTTTGTTGGTATATATCTTAATGAAAATGCACACCAAATTGCTTAGATTGATGGGGAAACCCGACTTAGCCATACCGGATTAACTTGCTTTATATGCACAGGGAAATTTCAGCATAACTTAATTAATCACCAAACCTACTTGACCCATACAAATTGGAATTTTCATATTACATACATATCTCTGGAAGTATTTGTGGGAGAGAACTGAAACTTGGTATAGTGATATGTATGTGAAATCAATGTTGGCATTAATCGATTGATGTTTTAATTAGTTAGCCAATTCGATTAAATTCAATTTGATTACAGTTAATCATGATTAATTTTAATCCGACTAAATAGTTAATCGTAACCGCTATTAAAGAATAATTTTTAATCATTAACTCTTAATTTGA
>NW_016171131.1:0-14856 GCF_001687245.7 Rhagoletis zephyria
GAATAAACACAATTTATTTTTATATGGAAGAAAACCGCAACACCTTCGGGGGAAAAAATCTAAAATGAAAATTTTTAGCCATTTTAAACTATGGATGCTATTTTTAAACTGTAGTTCGATTAATGGAGCCCTTCCGATTCGTTCCTTTATCGTTTTTGTAGTTCCGATTCGATCCGTCAAGCGATTCAAAAAATTCCAGAATCGACATTCAATTTTCCCTCAGTGGACGCATATTGATCTACGGTTTACCTTAGAAGATCTATAAAATTTTGAAGAAATTTGAATTGTAGCTGGTACAAAAAAATAATGCGGGCTGGAGTTGGCAAGCCTTCCTTTAACTTGAGAAAGCAATAACCAAAGAATTCAATGACTTGCCTTCCTTTCTTCTCTGGCAATAGGCTACCCAGGAAAGCCTCTTGGAAATAACTCTATATAAAATTATGGCTAATACTACAACAAAAGTTTATGAAAATTTTCATAAATATGTTGCACTCCTTAATTACTCTTTTTAGAAAAAAATGTATGGGAGATCGATTTATTTTTTGAAGCTTTCTTTCAGCATTGATTATTTTTATTTCGATTCGAAACGATTCGAAAATCTAGTTTTTGAATAAGGAAAATGAATTAGCAACAAGAGTTTACGGGATGTACATAGCTCAGTGGTTAACGCTTCTGACTTTGAACATCGAATTCGCAGGTTCGATCCCTGCTGAAGTCTAGAAAAAGAAGTCTGATGAGGAGATGTGGTGATCTCCGAAATAGTGCTATAACTTCTACCGCTTAGACTTTGTTGCTTTTTCAATTTTTCCTAATAAACAATCGTGGTACAAAGCTCAATAAAAATATTAAAAATAAAATGTTAACAAGCCACAATAACATTGACAAATACTAGTTTTTTTTTTATTTCGATCTGGCATCTCTACTTTAAACTTGCACTTTATTACCTGTACTAGAAATGAGCGGGTTACAAAACTTTCAAAAATCTTTCTACAAAATCTAATTAAAAAGCTCAGAATTTTTACGAAATTTTTTTAACATTTTTTTTTTTTATATTGCAAACAGTTTGAAATTGGATTTATACCGATTTTGTTAGAGAATGAACTCTATTAAAAAAATAACTCAAATTAAATAACAAAAAAAAACAAATAATAATAATTGTGAAAACTAGTCAAAATTTGGTCCGACCAAAGTGCATTTTTTATTCTTTGTTTGTAAACTAACTTTATAAAAGTTTGGTTTTTGTTATGAATACATAGATTAATTAAATTCAAAAATAAAGTAAGCGGAAAAACCAGCAGTATATCAAAATACATACAATTATTTATTTTTTAAATAAGGAGATATCTCTGGGTGGGGAATTTTACAAAATTTCGGGCAAAATCGGGGAATTTCTTTGTCGAAATCGGGGAATTCGCATAAATGAGTTGGCTACTCTCATATCGAGCCCTAATCACCTTTTGGAGAATTTATGTATATTAGAAACATATCACTTTCCGGCGCCTAAAATTACCCTACATGGCTCGGTTAACCTATGCAGATACTAGCAAGATTTGTTTAGTATCTAAGTTGTTTGTGTTAGTGCAAAACTGCTTCAAAATGTGGTCTGGAATAAAACAAAATCTATGTGGCGCTGGAGTCGGGTTATCGCTCGGTTCGTGTTTATTTTTCGATTTTGCTCTTATTCGTTGCGTTAAAAAAATAATTTTGCAAAAGATTAACCAACCAGGTGGCGCTGGAGTAGGTTTTTTCCAAAATTAACATTCTTGTTCCGATCTTGGTTTTCTTTTTTTTTTTGAAAAATTGCCCTATTCTAACCAGCTTCTCCGAAAACCATCCTAAACACATTTGTTCATCGATCGAACGAGGGATTACAATCAAAACAATCTTAGTATAAATAACATATAAATTATTTGTTAATAACTTGTAACGATCACACTTCCAGCTCTTGGTTCAGAGATCACTCTGAAGTGCGATGATAGCTAGTACTTTCTCATTCATGAAGTGGATGCTTTTGGGCAGACTAACCCCGAGTATGCTCGAGTATAAAGGAAATTATTTTCCTCAACAAGTGGCACCTCAAGATCGCACTTGGTTTTGACGTGTGCGAAGTACCTTCGTAGACAGGTCGCTGTTTGGGCATTCGAGCAGATGACGAGAAGCCACTCATATCTCGAATTCCGGCACTACGTTAGCCCGGATTGCTCAGTTCCGATGTCGATAATCGTTTTTTAAAGATATGCCGGTTGCTCCGGTTCAAGCGTTTTGTTGACGGGGTGAATTCGAATGAAGCCTTGCTCAACAATGCTAACCATACCCCCCGCCCCCCCACTTTGCGTCAAGGGACTGTCGATGCTTTTTTCTAGCAGGGTCCCGATGTGATTTCTGCTCCAAGCGAACCCGGGTCAACTTCTCTGTAGAATATTAACTTCTGTTGGCAATTTTTAGAGCGTCTTTCCTAGGTTTGCTTCAGGTGTTGAGCGCCCTAAACCTTCCCGGACCACTACTGCCAATACTATGTGATCGTGTGATATCAAATCTCTGGATTATTTTCTTTGGTACACTACAATTCAAAACTTGGAAGACAACATTGCTCGCGTAATTCGAGAGATACCAGTAGCAATGGTGGAAACAGTAATTGAAAATTTGACCTTTTCGAAATTGTTTTTAAAAAGTAAATGTAAGTGTTTTATTTAAAATTAAACAAAGACTAGATGGAGCACCCATTACATACATATGTATGTTATGTAAAAATGCGTAACGACGTCAACTCCTTCCGCGCTCGTGGACTGGTGAAGTGGTGAAATAAGAATGAGATGAGCATTAAGGCGCTCATGAAATTCGGTATTTTGAAGCGGAACCTTCAACAGTGGGATTTATATTGACGTCCTGCAAAGTTTCGCCGAGCACAAACTGTTTCTGAATACGAAGAGACTTCGGACCCTAGACCGCTAACAGTTGAGCTCGTCGAATGTCCAGCAACTAGTACCGGAGCGTCTGCTAAGCAGGCATATCTCGTCATAAATTTTTCAAAATAAATTTCCGGCATTCAAAATTAGTTTGATTTTCTAAGCAGGACTGTTTCACCTAAATTTAGCAGTGGACTCATTAGCGCAAAAATTACGCAAATTTGGGCAAACTCATACATATGTATCTACATACATACATGTGTACATGTAAGTGAATGTAATTACTTAACAGTGCGTTAGTGCCAATGAATCAAACTAAATTTAGATAAGACACTTGGCAAGCGGCTTGACACTTCAAAGCAAATTGAATACATTTTGGGAAAAAATCTATTCTGAAAATAAATGTGTATGCACATATGTGTGTACCACACATCGTACATACATATGTATGTATGTACATAGCGAGGGCTTATATTTAATACGACCTATCTGCAGTTTTCGCAAAAGGTAGTTTTTGATGTTCAAACTTTGAAATTCATTAGTTAATTCTTTTAAAAAACGATCTACAACGTCAGCATAAACATCATCGATGACAGTTTAGTCTAAGGTGAATTTTTATATAGGAATCTCACTTTTCGGAAAACTACAGATAGACCATATTTACCATATTGTAGTAACTGCTTAAAAAAATGTGGCAAATATATTAAGTTGTTAATTAAGAACTGCGCAAAGTTATAAACTAAATTAAGTTATATATAATAAAGGATGTATATATAATTAAATTTCTGTGAAAATAAGCTTTTGTTATTTTTAAACAAATGCCCTCACACATGCGTATGTACCTATATTTATATCCATAGTCCACTTGCTCTTTTTTAGAGTCATAATTTTCTCAAGGATTTATTGAACTTTTGTCCATTGTTCCCTGGCCGCTGCGTCAGCTTCACATCTATTGTACATATGAACGTCTGCGGAAATATTTAAGAACTTACAAAGAAAACGAAATACAGATTGGCAAAATGCCAGTGAGCCATATAGGCATCGCCGTGGCGGCATGTGCGCAAGATTTTCCACATGCGACTTGAAGTATATAGTGAAGCAAAAAATTACATATTAAAATTTCCATCGCGCCGTGACTCGGTCAAATGTATTTATGCGCACTTGCTTTGCTGTGTTTTTTTTTTTTTGATTTCTGAGTAAATAATTTTTAATTGTAAACATTTTTACGACACTACAAACATCAATATGTGTACATTAGGGCGGAGTAATTTAGTTTCGAAAAACTATATGTACCAAAAATGACGTTTGACGCTCCCAATTTTTAAAAGCAAAATCAGTGTGTTATAATTTTTTCTAAACGAAATTAGTTTTTCATTTAGAGAATTTTGTGTTTTCTTCATACATATTTAAGAAACTACTTCACAAGTTCGTAAAAAAAATTTTGGTATAAAAAAAATAAATTTCGAAAAAATTTACAAAATACTATATTTCCATTTTTGGTACATATGTATAAAATTTGTTTGCAATTTTTTTCTTAGAATTAATCGATTTCGAAAATTTTGCTCCGAACAAATTACTCTGCTCTATTGTACATATACATATGTAAGTATGTATCTATATACATATACTGCTTTGATGTGCGTANAACAAATGCGCAAATATGAATGGTAAATGGTAAATGCTACTAGCTTGATAGACTGGGTTAAAAACATTTGTAAATTTTTTTAATGTTATTTAATTTATTAAAAATTTCTTACACGCTTATAAGTCATTAAAATTTAACAATAAAATAAAATATTGGTGTGACATTGTACATAGTCATCGTCTAATTCGATTTTCTTTCTACTCATAATACTCATACATACATACATTTATTATGTGTTATTAATACCCTTTTTATTAGGAATATATTTGCGACGTACATTTTTTATTCGTAAACATTGAATAATAATAATACACAACAACTCTGATTTATTGTACATTTAACATTTTGTAGTATTTAGTAGTTTGTAGCTTTTAGTACATTCAGCAGTACATACAAAGTGCATTGGCAAATTAATTAAATTTTTATGCAAATCAAATCGAAATTGTAGATATTGTAGCGCAACATAATCTGAAATTGAAAAAAAAAATTTCTCGACAATCTTTATTTTTTTCTATTTTGACTAAAAAATATTTATCGTTGTGCATATTTGAATGCATTTCTAGTAAATCTACATTTTTAAATTTTTAATAGGATGGCAGGATTTCTCCCAAGGACATCGAAAAAATTCAGTAATTGAAAAAAAATATAAACCTTGAAGTATAATATTTGTAAAGGAATTTTTTGACATGTTCCTAAAGGATAATTGAAAACTAAAGTTATAATTAATCTTGTTTTGAATGTTGCTTTTAATTGATACCCATTTATTCATGTTTTGTGTAAACTTTTGGAAATATATTGTAATTTATAGTCTTTTGGAAAAAGTCCTGAATACCTGTTAAAAAAAACTAAAAACGCGAATTTACTTAATATTATGCCCCAATACTGTAGGGAGCCTTATATAGAAGTAACACAAGCACAAAGATTATTCTGATAACTTTGACTGCAAGTCGCCAGAGGTAACCGTGGTCCGAGTGGCATAAAATTTTATTTGGATCGATAAGACATAACCAATAAAATGAATAAATGGACTTCGAAAAAGCCAGAGTTGGCGGGAAAAGAGCTAAATCGGCAGCCCTGGTTGTTTGTTTTTATTTGTTATATTTAACTGCTTATTAAAAAAAAAGTTGAGGAAAAAGTTTTTCTTTATTAAAAATTGTTATTTTTAAGAAAAATAGTAAGAAGGCTGACATTTTTTCACAATTTTCTTTGTGACCGACATTTGTTTTATTTGACACAGTCTAATATACATATCGCAAACGATCTTCAAAAGTTACACAACTCAAAATTTGGCATTTTTGAAATTATGCACCAAAAATGTACACAGAGCTTTTATTTACCTTTCGGCAAAAGCTGGAGCAATTTTTTGTTATAATATGATTAGCATGTGATTTTGACTTGTGTCTCCTTTGAAGATCGTGTGCGATATGTATGTTTGTACTATGTATAAAAACATACATATGTACATTCAAAACATTTTGAAATTTTGATCAAAATCTTATTGCTTATTTTCCATTTATTTTAAGATTTTCTCTTCCTGCTACGAGTTTAGATAATTTCAGCAAATACTTATGTAGGTATATGGAGAAATATTCCCACGTACAAAACAACTTTCGCTTACAACAATTTATGGTAAGTCAAACAAAAAGTGTAAATTCCACAATTTGCTCGCAATCTGAAAGCTTTTTTGGAGATTTGATAAATTAGCTCAACTCTACAAAATAAAATCATTGCCTACTTTCAGGCAACTAACAAATCAAATGATCACTTGTCGTGCTGATGTAAATATGTAAAGTGGAAGGAAGTCGGTGCATATTCACTTTAAATGTCAGCGCTCAAATCTTACACAAATAAACTTTAGATTCCCTGCAAGAAAGATAAAAGGTAAATTGCTTACAAGAACAGTTTTTTGCGAGTAGGACAAATAGCAAATTGTTTGCACATTTCCCTATTGAAAATGCTTAAAGGAATTATTTGCGTATATTTTACAAAATTACTAGCTTATGTGCGCATACTTGCAATACTTGGAGAGTAACTTTGGGGGCTTATATGCCAAAGATTTCATAGAAATCACCATATTGGAGACACTTTAAGTAGATCTCTTTTAAACAATGTTGAGTGTCATTTTCTCATTGTCGGCCTTTGTAGGGATCGCATCGCTTCAAAAAACCGTTCTACCGGCCGTGGCGCAGTTCTTCTATCCAACAGAACCAGCTAGAGAAGCTGATGGGGAAGGAAGCTTTCGAGATATATATGTATAGCCTAAGCAGATGAACTTATAGTGTACATATTAAAGATTGCTGGATACCCTATGGAATCTGATACAAGTTTGCATTTGTGACTTAGTGGTCTGCGGGTAGTGATCATGCGTTTATCCTAGATAGATAGGACTGCGAGATAGACTATGAAATATAAGATCCACAGTGTGTGACTGCTCCGTAAAATTTAAGTCTACATATTGCTAAATTTTGATATAAATATATGTTAGAATATATACAAACAGTAAAACGGGAATTCGATAGCTTTTACTGTTATAGAAAACCCCTGTGTAAAAGACGGGACCCCTCTCTTAGTACCCGTGAACGTTTGCATATCAGCCCAGAGTCAGGAAATTAGCTGGCTCAGAATTTTCGCACTGCTTTAAAAACTTTGTTATAGGCCAAATGATTTTTGAAATTTACATACCAGGCTAATAACAACAATCATCTCCTATTTAAGAGTAATTCTCAAGGTAGTGGAAATATTTGAAATTCAATGTGGCATCCAAGAAGATTGACAAATCTTATAAAATAACTAAATGTGTCAGCTCCGTGGATCCGAATCAGCCGTTGAAAAATAGCCACGAAAAAAAACTACCCCATCTACTTCGCCAACTAAAAGAGTTTACTTTTCTACAAAAATTCACTTTAAAGGTCTCTTTCCAGCTCTCAAGAAAAACGAAAGACTCATTTACATACACTGCCAGAACAAAGTATTGGCATAGCAAATTTTTCACAATATATGCAACAACTTTTATTCTAATACTTTTACGCCAAAAATAAATAAATAAATAAATAAAATAAAAAAATATCAAAAATAAAGTTAAATAAACTACAAATCAATACAAATTATGTAAATATTTTTTGTGCTTGATGAAACGAAATGTTAATCAAAATATTACATTAATGATTCCTTCACGTATAAAATTTCGATGCAATATTTTTCAGCCTATAAATACACACAAAAGTATTTTATAACTGGGAAATACTTTAAATGATTACATTTGCTTCAAATAAACATTAAGCACTGCAACTATAAATATTCGTTTGTACCTATATAACTATGTATCTATATATAATCATTCATGTATGCATCCATAAGCAAAATGGGTGCTTTTTACTTTTTAAAAAGGAGTAGCTAAGAAAAAGCTTTTTGATTTTTTAGGTTGACTGGAAAAAAAAGCTTACCTTAAAATTTTTTTTAATAAGCATTTTTATTCCCTTTTTTATATTATTTATAAACTTTGATTACACACGAATACTATCATTACGCTACACAGCTCCAATGTCGCCAATATCGTAAAACACATGACTAACACGCTGTTAATATACATAGCGTCATATGTTTTTATATTACTTTATTGCATCCTTATACTTTCCAGTCGATGCGTTCGCTTTGCCTTTATGTATGTATGTTCATGCATGTGCACTTTAACTTATAACTTCTGAACTTTAAAATTACCAAAATTTTAGATTTAAAGCACCTTCTGGTGTAAGTTTCTACATACAATAAAATATTTAAGTTTATTGAAAAAAAAAATCTTTACTTCACTACTGCAATGGATTGTATTTTTTTCTCTAAAAGAGTCGGTTGAGGTTTTTAAGCGCTACTTTAAAATTCCACTTTTATAATACTTCAGCCTTCAGTTCAGTGTTCGTTTTGTTTTTTTGTTTTTAATTTTCCATCTCAGTATTTACTTGTTCACCAGAAATTTTTTTCTCGAAAGCATTTTCGTTTTAAATTGCAGTGCATTTTAACGCATCTCGACGCCCTGTGCATGCTGCAGCCCAGTGCATAAATATAGCATTATTACGCTAAGCGCTTGGACACGCTCTTCCGATTTGCCTAGTGTTGTGGATTTTGAAGCTGTGCTGCTCGCATCCGCATTCTCTGCTTTCGTTGTATTGGCTAATGCCAAGCTGGAATACATGGCCGTCTCACTGTCCAAGGCCAAGCGAAGTTTGCTTAGCTGAGGAGAGAGCAAATGGTTAATTGTAGTTTGCCATAATTTCTTTTGTTTTTCACACTTACCAAAAGATTAATTTTTTCCACCCGTTCTGCGCCAATTACTTCACTATAAAGATTTCTGCTTGCGTTTTTAGCCAAAGTCATAACATCGTCATCTTTGGAAATGCCCATTATCGGCCCACTGATGGCGTTTATTTGCTCAAAGCTGAGTTGCGAGGCGTCTATGGGTATAGCCTCTAAGCGCTGTGTGACCACTTCGAAGGTAGCAAATGGGTTGGAGACTAGCGATGATTTACTGAATAAAAAATAATTTTATTTTAATCTAAATCTCTTCTTAATAAAATTAAAATATTTTTGCAGGTAGGCTCCAGAATTCAGCTTAAATAAGTATCGTGTTTGAATACGGATCCACAAATTCAATATAAAAAATTCTAAATAATAGTGTAAAGATTTGCATTTTCAACTCACCGCGAAGGGGAGCGTTGCGGACTGGGTGGTAAACTCTTCGCAACTGCTGCCATGCCTCCTCCCGTTCCACTACCACCCCCACTGCTACCGCCACTGCCAGCCAAAGAGGATACAATTCCAGGTATGGCGAGATTATTAGCCGAATTCACCCGCTTAATACCTTGTGCTAATAGTCCCGTCAGACTTGACCGATGGACCTCGAGGCTCGGCGTTGGTGGCGCTTTAATATACGTAGTTTCCGCAACCTCCTCACTGTCCGCTGATGGCATGGCCTCTTCGCCTTCGGAAGCATCAAGCGCGTCAGCATCGGTAACGGTAAACTCTGGAGTAGCGCTAGAA
Source organism: Rhagoletis zephyria (assembly GCF_001687245.7). NCBI lineage: Eukaryota > Metazoa > Arthropoda > Insecta > Diptera > Tephritidae > Rhagoletis > Rhagoletis zephyria. The sequence continues at coordinate 9,583 of NW_016171131.1, forward strand.
ATTGAGGGTTGTCTTTGCTGCAGCACCGTCGAACAATCGACCGGTCCACAAACCGTTGCATTCTGACATTTCGTTATACACTTTTTGTGGCAACACATTGTGCATTCGCTACACTGTACCGCATCTTTTAGCCATATTTTCTTGCCGCAGAAATCGCATTGTGTAGCGCGCTGAAAGTGCGTGCGGACAAAATTATGTGCGCGCTGACTTGAAGTTGTTTGTGTAGCTGGCGTTAGCGAACTGGAACTGGGAGTGGAGCGTATGGAATTGGTGTCAAAGATGCCACTGTCATTGTCTATTTTCTCAGCAGCAATATTGTTCCTAGACGAAATAAACGTTTTCAAATTTGTTTAATTTGAAGCGAAGATTATAGTTTACTCACTTGCTTTTGGACTTAGCTATCTGTTTTGTTGCTGTTTCACCGAGTTGCAGATTTGGATTGCCATCCCATGTAAAGGCGAGCAGCATATCGCCAAAACACAAGTCTGCATTGAAGCCTGATTGACTAGATAGTTTGTGAGTTTTTCTGTAAAGTAGGTAAACAAAAATTTATAAATAATTTCCAATAACAAAGGTTCATCGAGAAATAGCTCACAAATCCTGCGGCATGGGCGGACTGAGTTCGAATTTCTTCCAGCACTGCACCAAGCTTGTCTCACAGCATTCAGCTAAAATCTGGCCAACTGCTATATTCACAAAGCCTAGCAACAAACTATCACCGGCACATTTCAAATAAACGCCAATATTTAGGAAACGTGAATTCTCATCCAATTTAAAAAAGCCCACGTCATCCATGTGGATGAGGCGATTGATGCTGCAATCCACCGTCGAGTGCTGATAGTAGTGCTCTAGCCCGCTCATGCCATCTCCCATCGTTTTTGCTGAACCCCGGGATTTCTCTTCCAGTTTCGCCAACAGTTTGCACCGAGCCTTATAGTCTTCCTCTTTTTCTTTGCTTTGTTCACTACTCTCGCGACTTATAGTTTTCCTTAATGCCTTTGTAATAAGCTTTGTTTTCTTAGGTGAATTAGTTGGTGTACTGCCAAGGCTAGACTCGCTGGAGGTGCTCCTTTCACCTGTCCCTGGACGCGAGATTGGCTGCTTCCCCCCAAAATCCATCTCAATTGATGCCCTAGCCCCACCATAGCCCGTATGCGCATCTCCCAAATCTTCGTATAATTCAAGATCTTCCAAAATGGCATCGTTTCTTATGATACCCGGTATGATGCGCTCGATGCGCAGCCTGAAGGCTGAGGCCTGTAAACCCTTGAAAATTTTCGCCACTTGCTGGATAGTCTGTACACGTTTGCCTTCGATGGCGATCAACATGTCGCATGGGCGCAAATTCGACTTGCAAGCGGGCGTATTGGGTAGCACTGCTTCAATTTCGACGCCTATCTCAGGTATTTGCCTAAAAAGTATGCCAATCTGTTGATTTTTAGCTTTATGTATTTCCACATCCATTGAAACAACCACATTGCGATTATCTTTCTGGCGTATCTCCACAAATGCCAGCGAGGCCAAAGTCAAAGTACAGTAAATATCAGTTCCCGCTTCTGAGCACATAAGTCGCGATATTTCCGACACCTTAACCTCCAACGTGCCGTTTGGCTGTATGTCACCATCACCGGGGTCTTCTTCGGGAGTTTTGTGGAAGAATGGCTTGTAGCGTAGTTTATAATTGGGGAGCGTGTGTTTGCGGCGTACAGCCTTTCGTATCTGATTAGAGATTAGGCTGGTTATATTTGATTGCATTTGGCGGCCTTGATACTTGGACTCGACAGCTAAATCCAATTCTGGATCACCGAGAAAACTAAGCGACCAATGGGTGTAAGGTTCGCGCGTAAATTGGAGACGCGCCAAGCCTGATAATTGTTTCACTGAATTGAGGAGAAATAATGTGNCGAAAATTGCCGGTGTAATGAATCTCAAGCAGAAGATCGAGATTTTCAATACGATCACCGGCATCGTCTAATTCCACATTATGTACACGTAAAGTTCGAATCTCTGGAAATTGGTCACCTAGTTCCAGTTCTTTAATCTAAAGTGGAAAAAAGTAAATGCATATCAGAATTCATCGGAGGGTATAAAAATGCGATAGCCTAGTATCAGCCGAATACACGTCATACAGATGCCATGTAAGACCACAAAGTTTCATTAGGGATTTATAGTTCGGTGAAGATATGCGAAATCTTGTTCGCAGATTTAACCCTACTAGTGAACGAATTGAAAGAGAATGGCAAAATATGAAAATGCCTACGATCACCTGAATGAAGCTCGTAAATTTGTAAATACGAGATAACAGTTATTTTTGTTCCCTGTATAATACCTCCCATCCAACTCTCCGTAGTTGGAATCCCCATAGAGAAATTTGCATCCAGAATCAAAATTTGAATACATCGGCCCCTTGCTATTTGGAAGTAAAACAAACTTGCTCAGGAAATAAAAGTGTTGCACGAATACCGGCTCCCAAAAGACAGAGTCGCAAGAGCTGATTTGCCTTAGTTTGGAATCGATTATCAACTGATAAGACTATGGAGAACGTCGTTAATTTAAACATTTTCTTCTACTTATAAAATTGGAAATAACATTTTAAAGCTATTCGAAGCTTAACGAGATGTTGGTTGGGGAATTCACGGACATAACGGAAAGACCGAGTGCAGAAAGAACTATCAAAATTTGGTATTTACAACCAGCGAAACTTCGCATCTTAAGAAAAAGAGTAGACGTGGCGTAAATTTGGTCGCACATTAGAATGGGTCGCTATATAAAATGTAAAAATAAATGATTTGTAAAAATACAATTTTTGAGGTAGAAAAGCATTTTCACCACTTTGATTTATCTTAGAGGCTTTCGATTTGTTATGCCGAATATAACGACTTTAAACTAGGCGGGGTATAATGAAAAAATTGTTCATTCGCGTGTTGACCGATACAATCTAATGTATGTATGCACAAATTTAAAACTTTTAGTTACTATCCCATTTTAACATATATGTATATACATATATGTCCATATGTATGAACAGATTTGACATTTGCCAACTCACCGTCAGCTTATCGAATAATTTGCCAGTCGTTGTTTTCGCCAACAGCTCATCGAGTTCCAGCGATAGCTTACGATAGAACCACTTGCGCACGCGACTGGAATTTTTCAATTCATGAAACAGGAATTGCATCACAAAATTAATTGACATTAAAGGCGCTGCATCTGTCGCACCAAGTGTACCCGTATGTGTGTGTCCGGCTGGCGTTGCGGTAGGTGGCAATAGATTTATGGCACGTGCTGTCTGCTGAATTGTCTGCGAGTTGTAACAATGAAAATGTACATATGTATAAGAAGCACACACACACACACAAACACACATGTATAAATATCCTTTGTCATTCGAACAGGAAATGTGTGAATTTTTTGTTTCTTCATCATTTACTTTACGCTACTTACCGCAGGCAATGAATACTTTGTGTTGATATCCTTTTGTTCGGCACTCTCCTCAGGAAGTATGGAAAATCGTAAATAAAGGTAATATTGCAGCAAAAGTATCAGAGCCGCTCCTATAATGGTAAATACCAGGCAGAGCAACAACAACATCGACAATGGTATATCCATTTTAATGATGATAAGTATGTAGATTTTTCAAAGGCTTCAGCCGAAGAAAAAAAAAAAAGAAATTCACTGCAGCAAGGCCAAGTATTCGAATTCAAAACACTAAACACTTTTTACTTTAAAATCTTACAAACTTCACAAGTCTGTAACACTTATGCACTACATATGCTGGCTACTTGGTCAAATAATTAAATATTCATGATTTTGATTGGAAAATATTGGACATTGTTGTACATATTTATCTGTTAGCCTCCAACGGTACACTTCATGGCACAGACCTCCGCTACGGGCAAGTGAAACGCGAACACTGAAACCATTTCGAGGGATGTGTTTCTCTTACCTTTCTTTGTCCTCTTTTTTTGGCTGTGGTGAGCTTTTAATATGCAACTTGCAGCAAAATCAATAATCACACCCCAAGAGTCGATTTCTCAAAAGAACAGCTGATCTGAGTTATTTTCAACATTCTCTGGGGTTGTTTATCTTGTGCTTTTTGTTGTTGTGCGGCAAAATGTGTAGTAGTACTCTCTCAGAAGTCATACGTAAACAAAAGCGGCTTCTTTGACAACAAATTTGAAAACTGACAGGAACTTATGTTTGTTTGTATGTATATATGTACGACATTAGGGTGGTCCACAAATGTATGCGGGAGAAAAAAGTTTAAAATTTTAAGCTTTAACCCCCTAGGATTTTTCTAAATTGAAAAAAAGATTACCCGTATTTTTTGTTTAAAAAAATTAAATTTAGAACTGCCTCAAAGTNTTGAAAATAGATATATTTCGATCGGAAAATTGTTTCTTCTTCTTTAGGAGTCTTCCAATAAAAATACCTAATTGATTATTTAACCATTTTCTAATAACAATTATGTTTTATAAGCCCTCCATAAACCGCAAAAAATGCAATAAGGTGGACCCACAAAAAAACGCTAGTATGAAAAAATGGTAAAATAAACAAAAGGGTATTATTACTGGAGTCTCCTGAAGAGAAACAGAGCTGTCCGGTTGAAAAATATTAATTTTCAAGAATTATATATCATTTCTACGAAAAAGTGTTTTTCCCCATATAAATCTATGGAAAACTTCATGGGCTTTGAGGCAGTTCTAAATATATATTTTTTTTTAACAGAAAAATGCTGGTATTCTTTGTTGCCTTGCGGAAAACCCTTCGCGGTGAGAGCTTAAAATTTTAAACTTTTTTGTACCACCCTTACATACATGCACATGCGCCCGAGTACTTGAGAAATACATAGAAGCAGTGAGCGCGAAAGTTTCTCCACACTTGGCACATAAGTGGCTTTTCTACTCAAAAATAAGATTTAGTTAAGGTATTCAACCTTTTATGGAAAGGCCAAGTTCCAAAAAAATCCTAAATAAACGCAAATAAAGATAGAAGTAAAGAAAAATCAAAAGCAAACGCAGTAAGGGGTCTAGCTTCGTTTTATGTAGATAAAGAAATGCTTTTACTGAGTTACCCTGTATAATAAATTCAGCCAGCTATAGATACTACTAGCTTGAGAGCGTCTAATTGCTGCTGGCGAAAAACATAGATAAATGACAGCGTTGATCCGGATCAACTCGTTATTTTGGAATTATCTCGCGAATTAAATGCAGTTAATCGGATTAAGTCGTAGAGTTAATTCCCAAAATTAATTCAGTTCAAGGGAAGTTTCGA
>NW_016171132.1:0-7784 GCF_001687245.7 Rhagoletis zephyria
GCAGTGTATAGTCCAATACTTTGTCTTGCCTTTAGGTATGAAGCTATCGTGGAAGCCTAACATCCCTCACATCTACTGCGTGATTGCTAGACTGTCACCAATTACCTCTTCCTCTACTTTCATCCACCTTTTGGGAACAATGGATGAGAGGCAGTGATTGGTAAGAGGCACCATTGAACTTGTATACGGATAGATCGAAGGTTGGTAGAGCGCGTCGGTGGAGCGAGAACCAACAGGTCACAGTGATATTGCATGAAATTATGGAGCGGATGATCTAGCCGAAAATCCACTCTCGAGTCTGTCTGAACGCTTCGCAATGGACTAATACTTAAGTTCCAAGTTTGGCCAATCATCTTAACGCAACCAAACCACGGGGGTTGTTTCAATATGGCGCATATGTATGTATAATATGGCGTCTATGTATTGGAAACCCCCCTTGGGTCCGCCACTGACTGACACGTAGTTTAACCCCCAAAACCTCCCGCTGGATCAGCCACTGCACTGATTCATGTATTTGTGTTGCTGTTACGTGTTACTGTTACTGTTACGTGAAACAAAATTGGAAGTGAGGGAACGATATCGCACGAACCATAGAACAATTTTTGGTTTTTATGAAACACGACAATCTTATCACGATATCGTCCAGACGATTGTCGTCATACGTGATTCATGCCCTGGTCTTGCACGCTCCTACAGCCTTATTATCTATCTCGAACGATAGGCCGCACGAACGATTCCTCTGCAGATGTCACCGTCTCTCCTTGCAATTTTGTGTCTCTATCGGATGACTTCGAATTGCTTTACGTTGAGCTCGTCTCGGTTACATGTAACCGGCTAGAATGTTGTTGCCGGACTAACTATTGAAGCATTCGTCTGAGGACGAATTGTTGGTGCGGCCTATCGTTCGAGATAGATAATAAGGCTGTTAATCGCTTTATAAAAAATTATCCGTATGATTTAAAGCAATATTAAAAATTACCAGCAGTGAGAAAAATTACAATTAAATTATTATTTTTTAATCTTCACCTTGAAAATGGGAAAATTTAAAAAAACGCATAGGAGTATCGGATCGTTTTGCAATACTGAGCGCGCCTGCGACATTAGACATGAAACGCCCCATATTTAGGTACACTGATACATATATCCTCTCCATCACAATTCACACAAGACCACTACTGTCCACAATATTTTGTGTCCGCGTTTGCTTTTGCTCTCAGTGCAGCTTGGTATTGATTTGTTAGCTATGCAGCGAATGACGTGCAGTATTTCCAACTAATTAATATAATTCTTATATGTATGTAGCATCCATATTGTTGTTGCGATTGGTAAATTTTTAAGTTTGAGTTTAAATGTAACCCGGCAAGAAGGGACATATTCGGTGGTCAGTTGCGCTGTTACCAAGTAACAATAACAACAACAAAAGCCAAAGATTAACTGCAGAATCAACTGAACACAACTATGTACCACCACCAGCCCAACAACAACAGCAGAACCAATTTCTGCATCATCAACATCTTCCTGGCAAAGTGAAGATTGCATGCTGCTGCAATTACAACAAAAAAAATGCATTGCCAACAACAACATTTCGACGGCAAGGCAGCATTGACTTTGCTCGCAACGCAACAACCGCAATGCCATCGACTTCAAGGTACATACATATTCACTCACAAAGCGACAACACTACCAGCAGGTTTGTTGCATTCAGTGTGCTGCATTGTCGTTAAGATTGGTTTGATGGTTGGTCGATAGTTGTTTACCAGTGGCTGATGGCTGGTGTCTTGGCTTGGCTTAGTCGCTAGTTTACTCAGTTGCTGGCGTTTTCATCCTGTGTAATTAATCAAATGCATTGACATTTTCAAAGCTATTTGCAAGGCGTCTTCGTCTATGTGGCGTCTTCGTCTGTGGTTGCATGTACATATGTATGTAGGTGTTTTTGGTTTTGTTGTCGCCGCCACCTCACTGTTGGTGATGATGATGATGACGTTGCAGAAGTTGCTTGATGTGGTTTAGCTTGAGCTGAGAAGATGTTATGACCACTTGTTGCAATTCTTGTTGCGCTTGTTGTTGCTGTACCTATTGTGCTATATGCATTCTTCGTTGACGTAACTATTCGCTCGTTGGCACGACTGCATTAATTTGTTGCGGTTTTTTTTTTAATTATTTGGCTATTTGTGCACATTTTTTGCCAAGTCATGCGTACTAATAATTAAAATTAAAATAAATAATTTTAAGATAAAAAAACAAAAAACAATCTAATTTCTCAGCATGGTCCTGATTCAGCACGATGTTCTAAACTGCGTAAATCTTAAAAAAGTGTCGCCATGACAGATGCACCTTGAATTCATTTTGTATACGTTTACCTGGAGCATTCTACTATTTTGGCTATTCCTTAGTCTATGGTGCATTGTGATTAGTCCATATTTCGCCCATGGATAACGAAAAGGGCGCAAGAAATCACCCAAATTGCATTTGAACATCGCCGAAAAATATTTTTAAGTTGATACACGATTACGTTTATAGTCGAGTATGAGCAATCACGGCACTCATCGGCAGGATGAATTTTCATGTCAAAATATTAATGTAAAATGTTATATGCCCACTCAGTTGAGATTCCTATAACCTCAGACACTTCAAACAATTGTTTGCGTAAATCGTCTAATATTATTCTATTGATTTTAGCGATGATTTTTGTTGAGACGACCTTCTTGGGCCAGCAAACGTTCGGCTTCACTTCTGCTAATACAAACAAAACGGAATTCAGGAAATAACTTGTTAGCCATTGCAATTTCTAGTGCAGGATTTCTTTCTTTCAATGGTTGCCAAACAAAAACTAAAAGCTATACCTAAGTGAAAGCGTCAGCGTATACTAGCTGTCAAGAATTTACTCATGCCCATACGTGCAGCATACCGAAATAACGTGGCGGCAACGTAGAGCGATTTGAAAATCCAATTTTAATAGAACGTTAAGAATTGAAGTTGGCTAAAAAAATCGACTAACCTGTCATTTTCGTATTTCACATATGCTGGTAGTGGAAATGAACAGTTTTGCATTTATATTTACTTAAGGGTGGGTAACTCTGTAAATTTTCGTGTGCTGACTCAGTAACTCCAACTCATTTTAATGAGTCAGCACAGTGAGCTGGCACAAGTGTGCTATCGCACAATTGGTATGTACATCGAAATTATTGATGATGTTAGTAATCGAAATCGATTTAGAAAAGGTTATCCTTAGCTTCTGTTCGTAGCTGGCCGGAAAAATTTTACAAAGCTGATTTCAACTGGTGATCATTTGCAAAATAATTCCCTACTTAGTTTTGCTTGAGAGTTGTCACATAAGAATCTGTTAAATGGGCTATGCATGTAAGCGGTTACCCAACGCATAGCACTTCACATGTAGAATTCTGTTTGGTTTTGATTTTTACGTAAAAATGGTATAGCAGTGCAAGTATGCATAACTTGGCTATTCGCCTTGCTTCTTTTTAAATTTGGTAGTCGTATATTCAATTGATGGTTAGTCTAGTGATGCCATCTATTATGGTACTCTTTGGAAGATCGTATTGTGTGAATGTGTGAGCTCATCAATTGAGTTACCACATCGACACAGTTCTAAACAATGCAAGCCGCACCGAGCTATGCAAGTGTCAGCACATCAACTGAGTTACCGTATCGACTCTGTAGCACACTGAGCTATACATTGTTAGCACATAAACTGAGTTACTGAGTTACAAATTTTTTCAGAGGTGAGTTTGAGCGTGCGGCACAGTTCTAAGAGTCAGCACAGTAACTCAGCACAGTGCTGAGTTACCCACGTCTATATTTACTACGCTGGAAACTCAAAAGGTCACTGACTTATACAACTGCCGTCGTATTTGAAATAAAGAAGTGGGTATGCACGAGTTATTAGTTATAGAAATCTATGAATTTGTTTTCATTAGTTAGTTTAAATTTATTTTCCAAAATTCAGGCGATCCGACTGAAAATGATCTTGTTAAATCTTTAATTGCAAATACTTAGTAGGTACTTGATTGAAAGTTTTTGGATATGGTTTCTTGAGCAGCTTTTTAATAAATTTCTATAACATAAGTCTTTCTCAAAAGAAAATGAACTTCCTGGAGCCTTAGAAAACGTAAAGCGGAGTTCTAACGTTGAAACCTGGAAGTGTCTCTTGAGACAGACATGTCCGTAAACCAGGCTGAACTTAAGTGCTCACTTAGGAACTGCAGACTTTAAGCGACAATATTCCTTTGAATGATTTATATATAAGCGGTCGGGATGTGGAAGAAGAAGAAACTATATCGCAATTCCTCTGTCACAGCTTGATTCTTGGTAGACGTACGGTTTAGAGCGAGATAGATCTAATTTGGAAATAATAGGTTAGGCCTCCACATGCCCCTGATGTAACGAAACAAAATCAAGAAATTTTTGAAGGTGATGAGAAATGGCACACTAACGACAATATTGTGTCAACAACAACTAATATTATATAGTTAAAATATCGCAAACCATAATTGATTATGTTGCGAAAATCGTACAGCATGACTTTTATTTGTTTATTTATTTTCTTTTTTGGCAGTCAGGAAAGGGTTTAAAATGCCTTCGCACCAAATACTTAGGACCCGTCACTCCTACGTGTGTGGTGTAGCCACTAACACAATACCTCCTCCTACCCTGGAGCAACTTTCGCATTACATCGGGAGATTCAACTTGCCCTGCGTTCAGGGCTGCCACATTTGAAGCCAGAATGAAGCTATTGGCTAGTCTTCTCTTTTCCTAATTGAGAGTCCCATTTTCTACCTTAGCGGTCACTATAAACTGTGATCACTTTAGGCTCCTATGCTTTCAATCTCCTCACCGTCCAGATTAATTTTCTTGTGCCGCAGTATGATCTCTATGAAAGTTGCGACCGTGTCCCATGATTTTTTATCAGTCAGCACTTAGAAACGATATTTTCGGGTGTAACGGGACGAGTTTTCTCTCCAATCGCCGCTTTTTAGCATCCCAGCGCTCGCAGAAAAATAATGTATGTTCCGCATCGTCTACATGTAATCAGCAAACGCAGTGTGGGCTCGCCACCTTCCCTATTTGTGCAGATACGCTGTAAAGTATCCGTGGCCGGTCAAGAACTGAGTGAGGAAATAACCCACCTCTTCGTGTGAGCGGTCTAGCCAGCAGTCCAGGTGCGGAATTAGTTACGCTGTCCACCTCCGCGTTCGAGCATGCTGCCATTTTGTTGCCCTCTGCTCAGTAATCTGCTTTTGGCTTCCTTTACTGCCTGCGTTTTCTTAATCCGTTCTTTTGACTGCCATATATCCTGCCTCTCTTAAGCTACATGGTCGATCGGCGCTGTTGACGCGAGTATGCGCACGCCACTCTGAGTGCTCCTTGTCGTTGAATGTGATGTCTGCGGTATTTGTCTATCGTTAGAGCTCCAGCCCATATTTCTGCTCCGTAAAGCAAGAAAGTCTTCACCAAGAGACGCCATATACATGGTTTTGGTCTATTTAGGTTTGCCATTAAGTAGTCTGCTCAGCATTGCTGTCTTTTTCGACACACTGTATATGATCCCAGAATGTGAGCTTACTATACAGTATAAGCCCGAGGTATTTGACGCGAGGTGGAGATTTCTTCTTTTTCGATAAATATTGGGACGATTTTCTCTATCCTACTCCTAGTCAGCAGAACCATCTCCATTTTGCAGTAAGCGAATGTGAGGCTGTGGTCCTCCATCCACGTTTTAATTCTTCTCATAGCCTGATTGAACTTCCACCGAGCCGCCGTGAGATCGCGAGCTGCTACTGTTACTGCTTCGTAATCGGCATAGCATACAAGTTCAATATTTTAAGGCATTTCCAATCTTAGTAGGCTGTCGTATTGAATGTTCCACAGGTCCGGACCGAGTATTGAGCCTTGCGTAGCTCCCGAGGTTACTTCGATCGATCGCAGTCTCTCCTGGTTACAAACTTAAGTGTGCGGTCCCTCAAGTAACTCTCCATCACGCGCATTAAATAAGCATGTTGAATCTGTGTTTGAGAGCCGCCAGTATGTCGCTCCATTGTGCCGAATTAAACAAATTTCTCACGTCCAGAGTCGCTAGTAGCGTGACTTTTTTGGAATGTTGATTGCCCGGCTGTGCTGCATGGCCCGTGTTTGATATTAATTGACCCGTATTGCCTATATAGAAGATAAACCTTGATTCACTTGAATAGGCAAATTTTTTCCTTCAAGATCCGTGTTGATATCTGGACTTCTGAGTGTCGGAGAAGCTTCATAGTAATTGCATTTTGAGGATTGTTCAATATATAGGAAAGGTGGCGAAAATGAAAAAGCAAGTAGATTTTTCGTGTAGTTTGACAAAAGGCGGCATTAAAACCAAAGTAACCAAAATATTCTTTAATCTTCACAATTTACCCTCCGAATTGATAATTTTTTAAAACGTGTTTGACGAGATGCTAACACGTCCGGATACATGTAAGTCTATTTAAGTGAATCAGGGTGTAGGTGCCATTTTTAAAGTAATAAGTGATATAAACAAAGTTTATAAATTAGTTTTTAGATTTAGCAATCAATTAATGGCATAGTCAATAAATTTCTTCACACATTTTTTATTTGCTAAATTGCATGTAAATCCAATTGTTGTCAATCCACACAAGCACTAGTCACATCGAAGCAAAAACAATTTTTTTATACTAATACTAAATAATAGCAATTCCATCAAACACTTTTTGTGAAATCATTGAATTAATTTATGCACATCATTGCCCAATAAGGTTAATTGAAAGTAAATACATGAGGTATGTGATATTAATTTACACTCGTATGAATGTATTTCAAAATCACCAGAAACTCGTGGAAAAAAATGGCGAATAGAAAGATATAAATTAATTAAAAAATATTATGAATTGCAAGATTTTTTTTTTATGTAACGACAAATATGTAATTTAACGCTAGATAATTGCTATAGGAGTCTAGTCCCAATGAGACGTAAAATACTTAAATTACAATCAGTGGTTCACATTTTTAGTTCAGACTATCCTTGAAAAGTTTTACTCCTAAGCCAGATAAGAGTGCTGAAGTAAACCAAAAATAGGATTTTATTTAAATCTATAAATGTTTATAAAAAATAAGCTAGGGCAAATCATGCTTGCTTGATATCTTTTATACTTACTATTTGTTCAGAGGACTGCAAAGTGATTGGACGATACTCACTTGAAATGCAAGTGGGCAATTTGCCAACTACAAAAACAATTGCAATAGCGAAATTGAGGAAAAAATTAAAAGAACAACTAATTTATTCTCGCATTTGTCAATTTTTCATTCACTCTTTTTGTACGAATAGCATTTGAAATTTAGAAGGATTAGACAGTTGTGAGATATGTATGTTTCTGATGACACCAGTTCATGTCGCTGTCAGATTATGTGTGACTCAGGCCACCTTTGACTCATGAGTTGTCGTACGAAGAAAGCACCAGAAATGTTCTAAAGCTCGGAACACTTTGACGACAGCAAGCGACAAGCAGCATCTGTCAAATTTTAAATACACACGTTCTTACGGACACAATTATTTTGACGACAGCACGACATCTTGGCTGCAGGACTGCAATTGTCGACGTCGCCAAATTAAATCTATTTCTAATTTTGCCGGCGACAATGAGTAGATGTAGTGCTGCAAAATTAAATTGTCCCAAAATTAATCACATATTCTTGGTTGTTCACGTTTTTCTTATTTACTTAAATAAAAGTACACAATTTGTGAAATAAATATACCAAAATGTCAAACTTTAAAA
>NW_016171132.1:7884-14855 GCF_001687245.7 Rhagoletis zephyria
TGAAGAATGAACGCAGCGTCTTAATATCATCAGCTAACCCTACAGAAGCTGGCGGGAGCTGGCGCTATATTACTCAGTGCGATGCAATTGTAACGCCCACTTCCCACATCTAGAATGATCGCTGTGGACCTGGGATCAATGCAGATATGACGATGATAACCTCGCTGACTACCATGGCATACTTTTTGATTTGAATATCGCATCGATCTCTCTCTTTAACGACTGTCTCTAAAAAAATGGAATCAATTAAAAAAAAAATAGAGGAAAGATGACCACGGTGACCCCAATTCAGCCGACTTAGCATCCTAGTAATAGGTGGGTTTGAAGCCAGGAATGTGCACTGGATGTACACGGCTATAGTCCCAAAAACACACTTACATAAGAAGCGCTGGACTGGTTCCAGCCCTAAAAACGTATTACGTCTTTAAACATCTTAGCGGATATCAGGTCATTTACTATTGATGCAACGAATGCAATGCGCAATAGAGGCCCGGAATGGTGTGACTATAGATTCTCTTATTCAAAATTCACTTTGCACAGCGGAAGCAGAAAGGCCATTCGGGCCCAGTACCATCCAAAATGGACTTCCATCTAATACAAAAGCGCTACCTGCCGACTTTATAATAACAAAGACCTGGACCAACCATAAAAAAGTAGAAAATAGCCAAAACGCTGTGGGCTGGAGATCCAGTGTTTGGAGGGCATGGCTGTCTTAGCAGGTGTATCAGAAATGGGCGCTGGTACAGAGGCTTTCATTCCGCACCTCTCCTTGAAGTCATCCTGTCTTTACCGTAGGTTAAAAAAAAATGGGGGGCGGGGGGAAGAACTTTCTTTGGATGGTTTTTATTTTTATTTTTTTTTCAATGAATATATCGATAGAATTTTCGATACTCGAGACCCTATTATGAGCTTATCTGGCGAAGACAGATACCAAACCTATACATAATTTTAAGCTATGAATAGACCTAAATTAAAAATTATTTTAAGTGATCGCGTGTGTAATTTAAAACTAGTTTATGTGAAAGATAGCGGTTTATTTATAGGTATTTTTTAACGAACTTTAAGTAATACTCACTTTTGACTCTCAATTTAATTTATTATGCCCCTTATGTGGGTGAATTTTTCAAAGCCCCAAACCTACTGCGCGCTTTTCCAAAGTCATATTCCATGCCAGTGTAATTAGACTTTTCCCCGTTGTTTTTTTTCCTGTCGGTGGAAAAATGGCACAAACTCAAAGCAAGTATGTAACAAATTTGTTCCATTCGTGCACTGGCTCCCCGGATGACTGCGGCTGCCGCCAAGTATTGAATAGCGATGGCCACGACACCAGCTGCGAGATATCAAAAACTTCAATGCATGACATCATTTTACGCCCACATGGCGACCACAGCGCACAGATTATAAACAAACATACATGCAAACATATGTACATACAAAAGTCTCTATGTAATATGTACAAGCAAATGTGCAGAGCTGAAAATATACTAAGCAGTGGATTGCACAGTGCATTGACAAACGGGACTCCCCTAGAAGTTTAGGAAAAAAGAAAAAATAGGCCAACAAACAAATAGACAAGAGGAGATGCATACATAAATACATACATACATGAAAATATATGAATATGATGTCGCATGCATATATGTATGTAAAAAATCGCACGAAAGAATGCAAGCAACCATATAGTGGTGATAAATAGGCTGAGCAAGCAGCAATAAATCCCGGAATGCATTGGTCCAAAACACATAAACTACATTTGAGTCTATGTACGAAGATGTATGTATGTATGTATGCATAACTGTATGTGTGTATGTAAATATATTTATACGTATTTGCATTGATCCAGAGGGAGTTGGACATTTTTATTTTTGGATTGCTGGTAGCTCTTCAAAGCGCTTAAGGTTTTGACCTAATTAATGCCAATGCCACTCAGTATAACTGCATTTTTTGTTCTCAACGGAAAAAAATGTGTGCTTGCATACGCACTTGTCATGCGTCAAAACACGCACAAATGACAAGTGATGGTATTTTGCTCTGGCATTCGCGCTTTTATTTGTATTTCGGAGGTGCATAGAGCGGATATGCTGTGTTAGTCTTTTGGATAAGCTTATTTTCTCAAATATGCAGAGATTGCTCTGGGTGCAGGTGAGTAGACTGAAGGGATTGAATATCACAGTTCGTTTTCTCATAAATTTTGACATTCAATTCACTGCTAAATTTTCTGTCGCTATATGTGTTGGCCAGGGTCGTACGGCCGTGCAGGGTGTGAATGAAGCACATGTCAGTGACAGATCCAGCGTACTTTATTTTACCAGATACATATAAGGGAGCAAAGTATGGAGAGAGTCGAATCTACTCTTCCTCCCTGATACAGCTTGGCTGAAGAATCCTTTACATCTCTGGCATTAGCGGTGAAGTTACCACAGTATAGATCTCTGCTGTGGCCGACCGTTCTTGACTTAGTATGTATGCAAATTCCACCGACGGAAACGGTGCTGAAACTTGTTTAGATATAACATTTTCAGTAGTCGCTGGGCCGGCCCGAAGAGTCATACACGGCCATATCCATCAAAATACCTGCACCGTCCAGCACCAACAACAAGAAACTCCATGAGGGCAGAAATCAATGCACACCCTACACGCAATCTGGGCCTGCATGACCAATAGATCTATCGTGACGGCCGTTAAAATTGCGGGTAGTCGCGAGCAAACTCCTAGAAGACAGATCTTAAATGGCACTTAGTGGGAATGATAATAGCACCCGGATCCGGTAACCTTACACGGTCAAAACTTTGGTACCAAGTCGGCCGGTAGTCAATTGTACTCACGCCACGGTGGTTGATAGAATAAAAAGGGAGTTTGTCCCGTAGTCTGACCGAAATGAACTCGCAAAGCCGCTTCGAGGCTGCTAAAGAAAATCAGCAAAGATCCCGTGCCCACCTTGACCAAACTCAGAAGAGGACTTCCTCGAAAAAACTTGAAACAGCTCATTTAATTTTCAAGTAGCAAGCCTACAGCAGATCGAGGTCGATTAATAATGCAGATAGCGCTGCTAAATGACCAGAGACGACAGACCAATATAACGTTTCTGACCTTCCACTGACTCTGAGCGCCTTTAGTGGTGTCACCATAAAGGTTTCTGGCGGTAAATTTCGACATTCTTCGAAAAAATTTTAGCCCCACTAATGTCGTACGTGACGCTGCCAACTTTTTGAGAAACCATCTCCACGCTTGGGAATTGCGGTCCGGCGTTGAATTAGTGGCAGTGCATAAAGATGTGATCACTTGCAATCCGCGTGGTATGAGTTCGATCCCCGAAAAACCTCAAGTCCAATATCGACCCTGCATCCTGATTCTATGGACTTCTTTCGGTAGATGCGCAAAAGGAAGATGTACCGATTTCATAACAAGGAACCAAATGGGAGCATGGCTTTTACAAGGCTATAGGATTTCAAGAACTATGTTAGAAGTTTATGACAGCAAGCTCACAATGTTTCTTTGACGCCTTAAAAGACACGTCGCTCGGTTACTAACGGGACACTGTTTACAGACTTGAAATGCCTTTTAGTTACCTTTAAGCCACGATAAGGTGTGCAAGAGTTGCAAAACGAATGAAGAGACTGTGGGGTACAACTACTGGGAGTGTTAAGCCCATAATAGGATGCGGTTATGTTACCTGAAGAAATCTACTCCAACCGAACCTGGTGGTAGCTGCCAAAAGAGGTCACAAAAAGGTTATTTCACTTTTCCAACAAATTTGCGAATGATTTTCTTATCTTCGATGAATCTCAGTGAATTTTCTACATAACATTTTTGTAGAACATTTTAACCCTCTAACTACCCTATTTATGGAACTTACATGCAGTTTCTTCTAAACAGGGATCAAAAGGTTTATGGGTAATTTGTGACTAAAATCCAGCAAAAGTGTTGAAAATTACACGAAATAAAGTTTTGACATTGATTGATCGGGCTAGATCATCAAATTGTATATAAACGAAGGCACGCTTGGCACAAGTTTCAAGTTTCTGTTGAACCTATTGGTCTTTAAAGAACATCTGACACGCTTGCAGATCCACTAAATTTTCTACTGTGCCGAAGTTCGTCATTTTTGTAGTCTCTATATTTCGGACTTCCGCCATATTGGACCCGACATTTGACTTCAGATTTGTAATAAGCTACCCCAAAAACCCCCTACGGAAAGATTCGAGGATATCACATATAAATTTTAGTTCCGATTGGAGTCGGTTAATACGTCTTCATAGGGTAATCTGAACTTTGACCTCTGTGTGACACACCTTAACCGACTTCAATCCGGGTCAAAGGGTATATTTATGTGATATCTTCGACTATGGTAGTATCGATTTTGGGTTTTAGACGGAAAAAAATTAATTTTAATTTTTTCAGTCTCCATAGAGGAATCTGAATTTTGCCCCCTGTGCGACACATTTCAACCGTCTGCAATCGGGACCGAAATTTATATGTGATATCTTGGACTATAGTTGCATCGACATAGGTTTTGAGGCTTAGGAAATCGGATGTAAAAATTTGGTTCCTATATTTAAGGACCACCCTAATGTATATACTTCAGAAAACATTCTTGAATAATTTCTGAGTTATATTAACTTATCATGCAACTTGGAGAAAGAGCAATTTCATTTTCAAAAAAACTATTTTAAAAGTGCTTGCGGTCACACAAATCTAAAAAAACTCAGTACAAACAATCGCTTGCATTTATAATTTATGCATGCCGTTAATATTTTTGTTTAACACATGTCCATTTGCGACTGGTTTTATGTTGATTGTAAGTGGCGAATGTCAAATAAAACACTGACACATCCGTTCCAATTTGAGTGAAATAAAACAGCAAAGACTAAATATTTAAAAACTAAATAAATAAAAATAAAAATATTTATACATTTCTAGTCAGAGCATTTACAATCCATTGGCAACTACATACATATAAGCTGGGTATTCATTTACATATGTACATATGAAGGTGTGTATGTGTTGCTAGTGGGCTAAGCAATGCAACTAATGCATTAAAGCTGAACAAATTGAAGGCTAAAGTAAAAACAAATATTTTTTTTTCTTACTTTGTAGAATATTTATTGCAAGGCGCGAATGAAAAACAAATCGATTACACTTTATCGCCAATGGAAATCTAATAAATCTTTAAAATAAATGCAACAAATTTAAAATGTAGCAGTAAAATGGAAAAAAGGGGAAAAATAATAAATAAATAACAAGTAGTAAAAAAAAATCAAGCAAAAACTAGAAAAATGGCAGAGCTGTGTAATGATTGAATCAATTGAGTGTGCATTCTCCCTTTTTTGTATTCGACGCTTCCAGAATTTACATAATACATAAAATAAATAAAAGCTGTTTTGATTAATATTACATAAACTGGAAACTGTTAAAAATAAATGCGCTTGTGTGCAGAGATTTTAGAACCTATTTAGTTCCCAAAATGTCTGCAACACATAACAATAAAAATGCACATTAAATTGCTAAGAATGATGAAGGAAATCGATTCAGACATGCCTGTTTAACTGGCCGTGCGTGCTCAAAACAAACATATGTTAATTAAGGAGCTATTCAAGTATTATGTAACCACCAGTGGAAAGCGGGGGTCTTGGTTTGCTTATTTTTAATAACAACGGGCAACATTTCTTCAAATAAGTAAAACATTAATTACACACGCACAAATTTTGCCTGCAATTTCGATCACAATTGAACACTGCACTTCACTCTCGTTTCGAATTTTTGAAAGCGTTTTTTAAGCTATTTGATGGTTTAACACTTCTTGTGGGCACTTGATATTGTAAAAAAAATATGCGCAATTCGATCCCTACCTAAATTTTTTTGTAAAGAACGCCCGTTTGCTTTAAATTTGTAAAAATACAATTATTTTTTTATTTTGTTTACATCTGTCATTTGTTACAAATGAAGAAAAGTCCAAGAGTTGCCAAGTATAAATATCTTTATATCTATTTATTAAAATAATAATTTACAATAATAATTTATTTAATTAATACTTTATTAAAATACAAATTTGAAGTGCAAATACATTTGTAAAACTGTTTATCACAAAATGTTATTAATTGTTTGCAAGCATACTATAGTTTTCATGCATTTTGAGAATAAATAATCTAATATGTGTACATATATATCGTCGTTTAAAGTACAAAACCGCGTATCGTCATTCTGCAAAACCGCGTAACTGACATTTGCTGCCAAAAATTGGATTTGCTTACAAAAGCTCTTGGCTCAATTCTTATCCATTCGTCCTGAAAGCCAGAAATACGTTTGCTTTATAAAAAAGAGAACCATTTTGAAATATGGGTGATTCTACACTCTAGAAAATAATTTTTGCAATTACGCGGTTTTGCATTTTCTTGATACGCGGTTTTGTACTTTAAACGACGATATATATAGCATGTACTTACGGCGGCCGCCGTAGCAGAGTGATTACATGTGCGTACTTCCACTCCATAGGACCATGGTTAAATACCTGGTCAGATCATAAATAGCAGTCGTCCTTCGGCACGCAACGGCAAACCTTCGAGTATATTTCTGCCTTGAAAACTCTTCTTATAAAATCAGAACTCATGCCTCAAGTTTGAGCAGAAGTTCGGCCAAACACTTAGAAAAATATTTTAGCACCAAATATTCATTTGTTTACTTATTTTAAGGGAGATGGTAATCTTCGGGTTTCACATTTTGAGTACAAAAATTTCAACCCTGATACAACAAATAGTATTAGTACTGAATGATAATGACAGATTGCATTCCCATAAACGTCCAATCATACATGATTGAGTTTTTTTTTTGCATTCACATTCTCTATGTGAATGGGTATCAACCATTCCATAACACACTACATACATATTTTGTGTTTACAATTTGTAACCAATCTCAAGAGTGGTTGTTAAATTTTTTAAATCAAACAATCACATTTTTGAAACGAAAAAAAT
>NW_016171133.1:0-2014 GCF_001687245.7 Rhagoletis zephyria
ACAAATTTTGGTTTTGTATTACCAAGCTATGAAAAAGCATCTGCGAAGTACAGAATAAAAGCGCATTTGAACGTAAAAGCCGCCAAACACATATCTATGTAAAGTAAACAAGCCCCCGCTTCATCTCTTTTTCGATAGTTCCGAACTAGTTCTAAATTCGTCAAATGAGATCTAGTTTTTTCTGCATCCCTTTTTCTATAGTTCCGAATCGGGTCTAAATTCGTCAATTTAGAAAGAGATTTCTAGTGAAAAAACTTAAAAAAAATAGTCTTTTAAAAATGCCACTTTTCCCCGATTTTGGACTGGTGGGGATCTAAATAGTTACTATCGAACTGGTCTCTTTTTGGCGATAAAGACCTAGTACGGAACTAGAAATTTGAATCACTAAGTCCGAGTTTCTCTGCAGGGTTATTTCCTCATGAAAATAGGGGATGTGGTGCATACATACATATCAGAATATTTGCTCTAACTAGTTAGCGTACTAAAACAATAAACAGTGCATTAAAACTGCACCAAAATACCTACTCGTAAATGTAAACACAAACTCGCTTATTTGCCAGCGTGGTTATGCTTGGTTAGTTAATACATACATGTGTATGTATGGATAAGTCAATGGAATGCAAGTAGATTTCCGAGCTCATTTCGAATTTTCGCATTAAAATAAAATGCAGCGTAACTTTGCGTTTCTACTCGCGTATCTCGAATTCTATGTGGTTTTTTGTTGTTATTTTTTATAGGTATTACTTATTATTATAGGTATTAATATTTTACTTATAAAATGTATTTTTTTTCTTTTTTTTGTAATTATTTAGTTAAGGACCAGTGTTGCCATAAAATTCTTTTTTTCCAAAATCACCGGAAAAAGTTACCAAATTCAACAAAAAATTACCAAACTTATTTTATGTGCAGTACTGTACAAACATACATATCGATCCCTAACTGCCAAATAACGTAAGCGACATTTTTTAAAAGTCTTGAAAATTTTGAAAAAAATTTCACTCACATTATTTTGGCAGTTAGGGCTCAATATGTCTGTACACATATATATATCCGAAGATAACAAGCTTTTCAGGCAATCAGTGCTCCATTAACCTAAAATTTTTACGAAAATTTGTTGATTTTTTTTAAATATTGAACAAAGTTTGAAATTTGAATTTGTTTGAGTGCTCTTAAAGAAAAATTGGAAAAAACTCCTTTGGCCAATCGCTAGAAATTTTATAACATAAATGATTGAAATGGAAATGATTTTAAAACTTTGCTTTGACAAAGTTACGGCTAACATGGACACAATTTTCATTTTTCTCACATATTTTTTTCCTATTTGCATAGTCAACAAAAATATATTTGACTTCTGCCACTTCTACCTTCAACGTATGAAACAGAAGTATTTTTTTTTTTGCTGATATTGATGATTGCTCAATGGTTATGCCTTTGTGTTGTTGCATCGACTACAACAGCTTCACACACACGCACACTTGCGGAGTATGTATGAATACAGCTACTGATATTAGCAATGGAACACGCGTATGAGCAGATATTTTTGGCAAGTGGCATATTATTGCGACTACAGCCAGAAAGTCAACATGCCACCCCAAGCGACTTACTAAAAGCGATAATAACAACATCGACTTTGCCACCATTAAAAGTAGAAACGGCAACGGTGTGTGGGGAACACAGTCACCTCTTTACGCTTTACAAAATGAACTGACACTGCACCAACACGCACAATCGTCGATTTTACACGGCTCTACTGTAGCCTTATGTACTACTTAAGAGTACATACATACGTTTACAAACACTCAGCACAGTTCCACCACCCGTTCTTCCGCTTCTGCGCCTGACTGTGGCTGGCATGCATGTAATAATTCGACACCTCTTTTACAAGCTGACCTAAATTGAGTGCTATGAGTTTGCGAAGCTGTAGATTTCAATGGGACGCTTTTGAGACTCATAAACAGAATGTTCAACATATGCTGCAAAGTTACGGTGACCATCCGCCCTTTATTTTAAAGGA
>NW_016171133.1:2081-14855 GCF_001687245.7 Rhagoletis zephyria
TCGACACCTCTTTTACAAGCTGACCTAAATTGAGTGCTATGAGTTTGCGAAGCTGTAGATTTCAATGGGACGCTTTTGAGACTCATAAACAGAATGTTCAACATATGCTGCAAAGTTACGGTGACCATCCGCCCTTTATTTTAAAGGACAATCCTTTATTTTAACCCTCTGTCCTTTATAATTTATTTATTTTTTTTCAATATAAGGGACGTCTTTTGTCCTTTATTCCTTAGGCAGTCCTTTAAATGAGCTCTGGATTTTTCAGAGGTCTATTTTGAAGCAGATAAGTAATATGAAAAAATAAAAATGTCTCTAATAAAATATAATGAAAACCTTCGCCAGTTTGTTTCGCAACCCCACTTAAGGGCTTTTATTTAATCGGGACTCTTTGTACAATCTATAAATCACGAATCATTGCTAATACTGATAGTTTAAATTTATATAATTAAAAAAAAATTAACTACTTTTTAGACATTTTCCTAGAAAACTTAATATGCTTTGAGTAAAATTCATTTCATTCCCGAAATCAAAGGGAAAGTTGTGCCCAGGATAAACTCTTATTTTTTATTTGTTTCATGAATATTTTCATATGGAGGGTATAAATAGGGACCGACAAAGAAAGTCAAATTATACACATCGGCGTCAAAGATTATGGCTACCATTTTCTAGCAAAGCGAGATAATTTTTATTCGGACTTGGATCCTGGTAACTCTTTACTCCTTTGTAAAATTTTAAATAGGCACCACGGGTATAAAATCTTTGGGGGGACAATGAGCTGAAGTTGGTCAGTTGAATAGAAATCTAAAAAAATAAATTTTGTACTTTGGAAAAACAAGTAATGTTTAGCAAAAAAAAACACCGACTTCAATTCTCATATAAAAAAATATATATATATATATATATCTCATGATCCAATGATCGAATCTAAACAAGATTAGTACGGGACCACCCCTGAGACACTACCTTTGCGATGCAAAAATAATTATCGAAATCGGTTGACGTGGTCCAAAGTTATGCGGTAACATACATAAAACAAAAACAAAAAAATCCGACGAACTGATAACCTCCTTTTTTTGGAAGTCGGTTAATAAAAATATAAAAATCTAGGCCGCGAACTTATCAGCCGCTTCTAGATATGGAGAAACACGAAATTTGTATATCTCTTCTAAGAAGCTGTTGTTTTATTCTTGTAACTCATTTACTTAACTCTCTTATAAACTCTTATTAACTCTATTGTAGGAATGTATTAATTTCCTTTCCACAAAGTAATTATTCACACTATAGAGAAACTTAAAGAATTTACTTTCATTAAATAACACCAACAATTTTCTTCTCTTTTCAGAAACACTTCCATCGCACCTCACTCTTAATTAAGGCCTTTAATCATAAGTTTCGCTTAGACTTGGAATTAAATTCGTAAGTATTCGTATAGCTTACCTAACCACTTTTCACACATGTAGTACACGTCAACATGAAAATCCAAACACCAATTTTTAAATATTTTATAATCTCTCTGGCTGCCATTGTAGTCGTAAAATAGTATGTCCGCTTGTAAGTAAATTTCAATTAAATATTTGCAAATGCCATTAGCAGAACCATATTGGCACTATATTAATTATATTTTACACAAATGGCTTATGTCCTTTATTCCGGTACTTTTAGTTATAAATTTTTTATTTTTATTTTTTTCGAGTTCGTTAATGAGCTGCCATTTCGCATACACATGCACATGAAAGCCCTTTTAAGCAGATTATCAGCTGAGTGAAATTTACTCAACTTGCCATCGATTCGACATCGTTCGTAAATGATTGTCGCTGACATTTCCAATTTGTCGCTGTCGTGTTCAACATTGAATGAACGTCAATTCAGGAAGAAAGAAGTGCTTGTTGAAAAGAAGATGCACAAAAATTAACTTGTAGAGAGATAATGGCATTGTAATTCTGACAGGAGTTTATTTTTTATGAATACTGAAAGAATGACATCTATTGTTTTCTTGGCTTTCACTTTATCTAGGACACTATAAAGCAGAGCTGGGTTGGCCAACACCTGCAAGTTTTCACGAAAAAATTAGCTTACCGAAATATTACAAGCTTCGTCACATACGTTTTGAAGAATAGATCTCGTGACAAGTATCCACTTTCTTATAAAAAAAAAAATCAGGAAACAAATGATTTCAATATGCCTTACTAATAACATATTTGCTTGCACAACATTTCTAATATATTTTAGCAGAAAATGGTACTTTCTCGCTTAATTTTAAGACATTCAAAAAATGTTCGGAATTGCCGTTGAACCTGAAAATTTACGAAAAATTCTGAATAAAGCACAAAAGTTCCCAAAACGGTGGAAATATGTCAAAGCAGTGCAGATAATTCCAATAAAATACCGAAAACCTCCGAATAACCAGATACTATTTTATTTTATCAATTCCCAAAAAAGTACCTACGGTTTAGCTAGTAGCTGAATGGGTGCCTAACTATGGTCTCACTCGGGAATACAAGATCCCAATAAAAAACTCTACACTTAGGTTGGAGTTGGAGTTCTCGTCTGATGGAATTCGCTAGAGAAAGTTTCACTTCTTAGGCAAGAAAAACGCGTACAACAGACTGCCCTACAAAAGTATTAGTGGTATAAGCTTTTTTGACATTGAAATCGAAACTGACGGACCTTTTACTCGATTTGTTCAAACAAGTTTATAAATTTCCTGAGGATTTCGATGAGTTCGTGATTTTTATTACCAAGCGACGAACAGGACCTTGAACTCATTGTTGGTGCACCCAAAATTGGCGAAGGATTGGCCGATTTGTCGTAAATTGGGTCGAAATCGCTTCTAATTAGACCTACTTATTATTATGAGTTCCAGGGCACAGTTAAATTTGCATAAATGACAAATTGGCAAGAAAAGTTACCCTTGAAACGATATCACTGGGATAGGAGCGATTGAGACCGTCAGTGACAACCTTTAGACAGATGGGCCTCATGTCAGCTCAGCGAACGAAAACTAGAACAAGTGTAATTGCAATAAGCTTCTGACCTAGGGTGGATCGCGTAAATGCAAACGATCTGCTAATAAATATTTGAAGTCCCAAAACTTTCGTTTGAGTGAGAATTCTAACAGGTAACTCTCTACGATAGGAATTCACGCGGTGCATACAGCAATTAAAGTAAGCACACTTCGGCCGACATGAGCCCACTGTGATATCGTAATTGAGATCAGAGATACTAGCTGCAATCATTTCAGTTAGACACTCAAAAAAGTAGTGATGGAACGAATGTCGACGGACACACGCCAATACGGATCACCGACATTTACTTAGGCAATGTTCTACACTGCCGACTTGCTCTACATTCGAATGTACATAGATCGGTGATGGACACCACCTAGCCCGCGGGCAAAGCTCTTTTAAGCTTTCTGTGCATTTTTTATAGACGATTGCAGAATAAAATCTCCCTCTGCCCATCGCTGATATAGATCCATTCGGTTGGCGTGCATTCCCTTCCAGCAGTGGTCTGCATAATTTCGATTAATTGTCGGAGCCGTAGTAGCGCCAGTCGGTAGAGTGAACTTAAACTTCTTTTAAAACCTCTGCTTTATTATATTTTAGGTGGAATGAGTCCCATCTTTGTTTAAAATTTAAAATCAATCAATTTTGCATGCTAAGCTAAATCCAAACACAAAAAAAAACTGCCTTGAGCCGAAGTGAGAAGCAGGAAGCTACGAAATAAGTCACAAAGAATTGGCTGACTTATTGCTGATAATAATTTCGCAAACTATACAAATATTTACTATTACTTCTTCACACGCACTTAACCATGTACTTACATACATATATAAATATTTTCACATACCCATGTACGAAGGTACAACATAAAAAAAATTCAAGTGTACACAGTAGTGCTACTGATTACTGACATTTATTGTTGTTATTGCCCTCAACTACGAACAGCAAGGATCATTTAAGAACACGTGGCACATCTCACAGCACATAAATTCTCTCGCGCTGGGGTATAAGCTAGTAAATTTTTATTAAGTGATAACCACAAAGTGAGTGCAGCATGAAGGTGAAGGTGGTTGAACGAACGGACGGCTGGTCTGTTGATTGCCCGGATTCATAAGGTAGCTGGACAAAAAAAAAGGTCACTTTTTATTATACTTTACAAATATCTTTGCGCTCTACTTTCATTATTTATGTATACACATTGGCACCTTTCTGCTGGCGCTTGCTCTAAAACAATTTCGCAAGTGCGCAGACCTTGCCATATTTGTGCATATTTTCTACCCAAGTTGTTATGGCTAGATTTTTATTTTCGGCCATTAATAAAAGTAAACAAACACTAAATCGAATTACATTGGATTGGTGGGATGTCAGCGGAAAGGAGAGTGTCATACAGTGCTGATATGCAAAAGCAAAATGCCAGTGTAAGGGTTTAGTGCCAAAGGCTAAAATAAAATAAGAAAAATATTTTCTTACCATTTAATCCTTATTTTGTGTGACTTCGCTGGAAGGCAATTTCGAATTACCCTAAGACAGCGGGTGATGTTGGTCAGTTTTTCTGTGAGCCTTAATTTCAAGCAAGCGGGCGGACAACAGCTTACGCGCGCATAGCCTGCAAGCTGTTTATTTATGAATCTGAAAAACTTGCTGTAATTTGATTTAGGTTTGTATGTATTTATGTATACTTAAATTAGCTGGCTGGTTAACTAGCAAACTGTGACCGTATATTCAGGGTCTGCAATGAAAGCCGAGCTGCTCTAACGACCTTGGAAATCTTTCGCAAACTTAAAAGGAAAATAGCTCAGGATGTAAGCTAAGGCTGTACTTATATGAGTAATAGGATATTTTGTTGTTTAAGGCCACGAAATGGCTGATGAGTTGGCATATTACGTTTCTCTGAATCGTCTAATTGTGTTGGAGCCAATTTTGGGGCCAAACCAGACAGGGTGATGGCAAAATTTTGTTCCCAGCCAGAGAAGTAGTAAACTGCGAGCTCTGATAGGACTGATTACGTGGCACAGTGCCTATGGGCGAAATTTTTCTTGAACATGAGGTTAGTGCAGAGTATATTCCTTGCAGTTGTATTGAGGATGGACGAACATTACTATTGTTCGTATGAACCTTTTCCTTAAGCCTAGGGTAGTACAATGAGAAGTATTGCCTGAGTACCTGGAAACATTTTTTTCGTTTTTTTTTTCGGTCACCCAAACCACCATTCCATTCCATTTCATTCCAGTGATTGTGTAAAATCCAATGGACTGCTGCCAACAAGAGTTGACTCGTTGGACACAGAGGCCTATTAAGGTTGTTGGGAAAATAGTTTCACACACCTGTCCGCACATGTCCTAAAACCAACCGTACATTCCTTTCAGGGAGAAGATACCTCCATGAAAATATTGTCTCCATCATTCCGTTTTACCGGAAAGAACTGTGCTCAGTAGTAAATAAGCTACATAAAAAAGGAAATAAGAAATTTCGCTCACCTTTCCCCAAAGGCTATGCAAAATGAAGATAAACATTTTATGAGATTAAAGTGTGAAAATTCCTCAACGGCAAAGGTTTTCTTTCATACAAGCTTAGGCTTCAGAATTATTGCCGGACGAGCTGGTCCCAGCTAAATCAAGCTGCGTTCTGCTCTTTTCTTCTTTATCAGTTTTGCTTAGATTGGCACGTTTTTGTTTATTTAAAATGGTGTGCTTATCGCTGCAGGTGAACACAAAATAGAAAGGAGTAGAAATAAAGCAAAGTTAAAAAAAAAAGTTAAAAACTAAAGAAAGGCAAAAAACAGGACCAAAAGGAAATCAAAAGAATTTTTTACACGTGTGCTTTCACACTTTGACCCAAAGTGATGCCCCAGCAGAAGGCAAGCGGCTTGCAAGTAAAAAGTGTACGGCAGCAGTGATTGTGGTGCCAGCTAAATACGAACCGAAAGGCAACTATCTGTCTGTCTGTCTGCCTGTCCAGCTGTGTGCTACCCACCAGCAATAAGCAGAGCCTCTGCTAAACACTGGCTTTCAAAAAAAAAAAAAAAAAAGTTCGAGTAGACAATTATTCGATTCTGTTGGCCGAGAGCCGTGCGCTGACCGCAAAAACCAAAGTGTCGAAAGTGCCACTTAGTTTTTATTGCGTTTATTTGTTTTTTTCTGCATTCCACACACTTCTGTTCCACCTTTTTGTTCTGAAACTAAGGCAGTAAATAGTATATGTTTTTTTTTTTGGGTCTGTCTCATTATTTTTATTGCAAACATTTTTGTGAGAACAATATTCGATGTAGAGCGGCAGACATTGTTTGGGGAAGTAACTATGTAAGTGCTTACTTGCAGTGCCCTGTATAGCTAAATAAATGGCAAATAAATTAAAAATAACAATACAAAGTAACCATAACAATTTCCAACGCAGAACAAATTGGCGTAAAATAAATTGAAATAATTGCTGAAAAACAAAAAGCGGTGCGCAATTGTGCTAAGGGCTCCCAAAAGTTGGGTTATTAGCGGGAGAAAGTCTTAAAGTACTTACCTGAAAGGTGTACATAATATATATTTTTTTGTTCGTGAAATGATTTTCAATTGAGGAAAAAAGGTACTGCATATATCTCTTCAGTCTTGACGTGCACATGGAAATATCCAAGTCAACTGATTAAAAAAGTTATTAATTTTAGAAACCAAGTTAGACCGAAGTCATAATTTTTAAAATTTTCATGAAAAAAGCCAAAATTAATTAGTTTAAAATTAAATTTTAGGTGATGGAATTAGTTTATTAATTTTTTTGTAGCATAGTTGTTTGTGATGGCATGCTTATTTTAGAAATTTTTTAAATTTTCATGCAAAAAAAAAAATATTTATAATTAAATTTTTACTTAAGAAAATATCAGGTTTAGCTAAAAATACCGCTAAAGACGAACTACATACACTAAAGATACTTATGGAAATTCGAAGTTGACGCTAGTACTCCGCGGTAGTATTAAGGAAAATAAAAAACGAATTTTCTCGGAAAATTAACGCGATGGAATTTTGGCATTATCATAAATTGCTAATTAGTTTTAAAGAGCGAAACCATATGTTATGTACATATGTGTGTATATTTTCTTTTCACAAAAATTTTTTCCTTTGTTGGTTATGTACGAAATTTTGACAAAACGTAATTTTTTATTGGTTTTCATCATTCTTTACTTTCTCCTTGATGGTATATTTAGCCCAAATGAAATCATATGCCTGGCGTACATATACATAATTTTTTATTGAAAATAAAACATTTACTTACTAAATTTACGCAAAAAATTATTTTCTTAAAAAAAAAAATAAAAGGAACAATGCTTGAGAACCATTTTTCTTTAAAAAAAACTAAATATTTATCTGCGCATCAACTTTGACGGCAAGCCTTCATTTAACCACCACCTTGATATATGTAGCCATAAAAACGTCCAAGTCCTCATCATGAATCTCCCTAACACTCCGGAACAGGAATTGTGGCATCAAACCAAAGATGGTAATCTGAATACGTGAAAGTATGTAATACCAATCCAAATGTAAAATATATGCCTGTCTAAATAGTAGAAGAAAAAGGAGGCCCAATTCACTCATTATAAACTTAACAAACCTAAAAGGCTAGACTGACTGGTGGTAGAGAATGCGAAGGATACATACATATATTTTACACATCCATAATTTCCAGCTTAATAGGCCAGTCGAAAGGACTTTTTGTCAAATTTTGACGAAAATTTTACTTTTATTGGTATTTCGTCATACCTCATCATCTTATTTAATTCAGAAAAAGGCATTTGCCTAATGTACATATTCCATACGCTGAAACCATAGTGGAGCGGCAAGCAAACAGCATCGACCGAAGCATCGATTACAAACGTATTTGTATCAACGGGAACGCGTATAGTGCAGAGGAAACCGTACATACGTAGCTTTATTTACATTAGAGTGGTCCAAAAAAAAAATTCCCCAAATAGGGTTTGAGGCACCTGCCAAAATTTTTTTCTCTGCCGAAAGAGGTGCTAGCTTCAAACATCACATTTCTCAGTATTATTTAACAGGATGCTCATAAAATTTTAATACTTTACTCCAAATGTATTTTGTACATGTATATTAGGGACCACCCTAAATGTAGGAAGCAAATTTTTACAAAATATATTTCCTAAGCCTCAACCCCTACGTCGATGCTACTATAGTCAAAGACATCATATATAAATTTTGGTCCCGATTGACGTCGGTTAAGGGGTGTCGCGCAGGGGGCAAAGTTCAGACGAAGACTCAAATATTAAAATTAATTTTTTTTTTTATCTAATACCCAAAATTTATACCACTATAGTCGAGGATATCAGATATGGGTCATTCCATGTAAAAGAGGAAAATTTAAATATGCACTATTTATATATATTTGAATGACAACATTTCATTAATCTGTTGAAAAATATTAAAAACATAAAAATAAGTTGTAATTTTTGTCTATGGAAACTTTTATTGCATGTATAATTACTTTAAACCAGTCACAAGGAGATGTCTCACCAGTCACAAATTTAAATATTTTTTAGTATTTCTATGAAGACTATATAAACCTAATTTGTATTGAAAACGAAAGCGTACAGCTTATATTTTACAACAGAAAAATAATCTTTTGGGAAAATTAAGTGTTTTCGCTACAATTTATCTTTGAGTGCACAAGGGTAAAACAGAGAGTGTTCTTTTCATTTTACATAAAACTAAGAAATCCTCTGGCATTTTTGTTAAAGCAGTAAAATGTCCCACCAGTCACAATGGAACGGCCCATGCATATCTACAAATTTTGGCCCCGATCGTAGTCGGTTAAGGCGTGACGGTCAGGGGTCAAAGTTCAGATTACCCAATCAAGACGTTATAACTGACTCCAATCGGGACCAAAATGTATATCTGATATCTGTGACCAGCTTCAGTTGTTATTGTAGCAGTAGCTTTTTATAAAAAATCACAAACTTTTTTTTTATCAGATTCAAAGCAATCGAATAGCGCATTTCAAGCTCATTGAGCACCCTGTACTGCAAATAACTAAAGAAAAAAAACTAAGCCGGTTTTCCACGATGACATTTTTGTTGTCCCTTACAAAACTTAGATCACTCTAACGAACATATGTACGTACGTGTACCTTCTGCCTCCATGTTCCACCATCCCCGAGGCCATCACATTCTTACCTGCCTCTTCGAACATTTTGTGCACTGGCCTAAAACTGCATTAAAATAATTAGTAAAATATTTATTTGGGCGTCCATTTTTTTTTGCTTTGGCAGCGGTACCGTGCAGTCATTGATTGCTATTTATTTTGGCATTTGTTGCTTCCACTCAGGTTATTTTAGCGCATGTACATATTTATATATAGTACATACATATATAATAATAATATTAACTGCTCTCCATTAACTTGTTTTGCTTTTGTTGGTATTATTATCTAAATTACAAAAAAAAAAAAATAAAATAAAATTGGCATAAACACACAAATAAAGTAATTTTCCTGTTTTTCATTAATATTTATTTGCGTTGTTGTTGCACACATTTTCGTTTATTCAGCCTATTTAGTTTTTGTGGTTATTGCCGTTTTTATTGTTCGCTCCACTACCACTACCAGCAGAAATTGCTTGCGCCACAATTGTTCAGCGGCTGCATAATAGTATGTAGACCACCAAAACACCACCGCCACTGCCGTGCATACCCAACAAATTTGCCCACTAGCCTCCAAGTTATTTTAGCCTCGCCACTTGGCATAAATGTTTATGAAAATATTTTCATTGCTTTTCATTCGAAAAGCGTCCGTTGATTCAACAAATTGTGTAGCAGCAAGTTGACTACATTTACATATACTTACTAGGTAAAAACAACAACTTTTGATTGCGCAATAAAATATAATTTTTTTGTTTTTTTTTATTACATAATTTTTTTCATAGCGCACATTAAAATATCATTTACTCAATAAATTAATTCATTTAAGCAGTCAGGCGTTGAACTTTGCGTACATATTTGTTTTGAAGAATGCAAAAAAAAACAAATACAAAAATGTTAGAGTTAAGTGCAATAATGGCAATTAAAGTGGATTAAAGTAGTGGAGCGTTATTAAACATTTCAATTGTACTGTGCACCTTAATGCGAGTGGCGATTTATTTGATTTTTATTTATTACAATTAATTGCCACTCATAGCCTCAAGATAAGGTTAAATAATTTATATTCTCAGTTAATCTCTTTAAATGCTCAATCAGTAAAAGTGCTTAAATAAATTACGAATATTGTGTTTTTTTTATTGAATAAAGGAAAAAATATTAAAATTTTGAAAGCGTGTTTATTTTAATTTATAATCTTATAACTCGAGTCTACATATAGCCAACTTTCTTCAAAGGTGTATTAATACAAAATTTATTGCAACAAATATTTAAAAAAAAATCCGCCTATTTTACAAATAATGTAGTACAACCTAATAGTTTTAGATGTTGCGGGACGGAATAATAAAACAAAAATACTTTGAAGGCGCTGCGAAAAACGCGGGGTATTTGCTAGTTTAAGATATTCCTAAATCTATTTTTTTTGTATTTTGTATTTTAGCTTATCTTATCGATTCCACTGAATTAATTTTTCCAAACAGGTGGCAACGCGCTTCAAAAATATTTTCGACACTACAAATTCTTGAACCTCTTTAGTTTGATACCTATATTGTAATATTTCATTAATTCTATTAGTTTAATTGCATATCAATTTTGAAACAGGTGGCAACTCTCCTCAAAAATAAGTTCGGTCATTTACTTTCCGAAATCTCTCTAGTTTGATACCCATATTGCAATATGTTATTGATTTCAATTAAAATTTTCAAATAGGTGGCAACCTTCCACAAAAATATTTGCGGCTGTAAGCCTTCTTAAACCTCTTTCTGTTTACAGATATACTTCAGCATTTACTTTGTCTTATAAATTTACTTAAACAGAAATTTACAAACAGGTGTCAACTCTTTATTTTTTTACGAGATTTTTTTTTTACTGCAGTGTTCTTTAAGAACTAAAACAGAAACTTGCTTAAAGGCCTATAGAGCAACTCTTCCTCTTATCTGATGGCCAGGCGGCCCTGAAGTTTTAAGACTCAAACAAACTCCTTACTGAATGTCGTAGGTCTTTGAATGATGTGGACCAGCATTACAGAATTCATTTTATATGAATTCTTATTCATGATATTGAGGGTAATTGCAAACCTTACGAATTGGCAGGGTACGTTAAAATACACCTTTAAATAGTTTTTTTTTAGAGACCACCCCTTACATAAATTGCCATTATGACCTTGGTCTTTATGTAAAAGTGAATCGTTGCTCATAAATTTTCACTGAAAATTAGTAGCCTTCTTGGTCACTTCATAAAAAAAAAAACGAATAAATCAAAATGATAAAAGTGACCACACCGAACTACTGCCGCAGATGAAAGAACATAGTATAAGAAGAAAACCTGTAACACCGCTTATGCCATATGAAGAAAAAAATCACACGCGCTTGACAAACGATGCTTTCAGGCTTTGCAGAGGTGCAACAAGTAGAGACAGCAACAAATCTATATTAGTCTATGTATGCGGAGGTATTAACATTCCAACTTGACTTAGCCTAATATACCAGTAAACATAAATTAACAGAAAAAGTCCTTGGATATTTCTATTTAACAAAAGAAATAAAAAGCTCACAAGAACTTTTTCCTCAATCGTGGTTCGTAGGTTAGACCTTCCAAATTTTGTATTATAATCAATGCTACTGAATATTTCGATGGTCTATCAAAATACCATACTGAGAACATAAGTGTTCAGGCAGGACCACCTGCCAATGAGGCGAGACGACCTTATTTTACTTTTACTTACCACCTACACCTGAAATGATAGAGCTGCACCAGGGGAAAGCTTTAACTTTTTTCCAAGAACAATGTACTATGCGCTAAGCTTCTGTTGAGTGTCGAATACACATTCCCAGCGAAATAGTTTTCTCAATTTCTCAAAACTTATTTTGCATTACTTCAGATTTTGTATACCATCGTGAGACCCAAAGAGTAAGCGTGTTAATATGAAAAGTGCTTAATTACCTGACACCTTATTCGCCACTTATCTACCTACTGTACATATTTGCGATACCTACAATCTCTATTATTGGTACAATTAAAAACATATATATATATAGTCGTATTACCCATCTCAGTGCCTTTATTTTTTAGTGCCATTCCCTAAGCTGATTACTTGAAAAGTGTGTGTAACTTAAGACCATAACTTGAAAGAAATGTGTTATCAGCAACTATTGTAAAACTCCCTGAAACGCATTTCCATTTAAGCGTCAAACTTCTCCTTCCATTTAAACTG
The DNA here is from genome assembly GCF_001687245.7 of Rhagoletis zephyria. Taxonomy (NCBI): domain Eukaryota; kingdom Metazoa; phylum Arthropoda; class Insecta; order Diptera; family Tephritidae; genus Rhagoletis; species Rhagoletis zephyria. Next base: position 14,419 of record NW_016171133.1, read on the forward strand.
AATTGGTGCAGCGGGATGTTTGATTAGTTTGCTCCCAGTCAGCCACTTGCCTTAACAAATTAGCCACTCAAAAGTGAAAGCCAACCGGAAAAGTGTCTTGAAACAAAGGAAAGAATTTGTAGCCAAGCAACCAGCAGTTGAGTGGCAAATTTTAATGCGCTAAGAGTGTCCGATTTCAAAAACAACAGCAACGAAGCTAAGATGTATGCAGAGATAGCAGCCAACCCAAACTCCACCAAAATGATTCATTTACACACACATCCCCAAAGAACAATACGCCGAAAAGCAGCTCATCAAAGTAAATAGGCTCAATAAAAGCGCGAATAAACGTACACCAATTACGTAAATAAATGAAAAATTGCAAAAGACCAAAAACGTTAAGAGAGAGCACACAAAACTACCAAAACATCGAGTAAAAGTCGAAAATGGTGGGTGAA
>NW_016171134.1:0-14853 GCF_001687245.7 Rhagoletis zephyria
GAACAAAATTAATATACCCTTGTGCACAAGTGCGCTCGGTTATAAAAAGTAAAGTAGGGAGCGATACGCAGAGCTATCATTTTGCACACAGAAATGGTTGGGACGGAAACAACTGTTTCGTAAATGTATGTAGGGCGTTCCAAACCAAAACTCCAAAGTGTGAACTCCCTTCATCTGTTTGATTTGTTTCCAATTTTTAGGGTTGATGCATAAACATAAATAATAAATAAATATTAAATTTTAACTTGATTAATACATTTTTAAAAACTTTACAACACACTCACTTTCGATTTTCGCTCCCGAAATACTTTTGCCCGAATTATTTTTGCCCATATCCTTTGCCACCGCGCGGTTTTCGCTCCGGGTTGTTTGTCATATAACTCCTCAGACTTGCTATCTAGTCGTTTCCAGCGACCTGAAAACGAAGTCGGGCCTTCTTTTGACCCATTTACCGCTATTTTCCGTATTTTTGAAATCAGTTCTTGCCGAATAGTTCTTCCAATTCTGATACCCCGTTTTTAATGTCTTTACGCTTTTTTGTTCCTGCGTGGCTTGCGGTGTTGCGACTTCCATACTTTTTTCGGAAAGGTTTCAGATTCGCTGGCATGTAAATCGATGTAAAGTGCACAGCACCACCACCGCACTTAACCGCAATTTTCAATCAAGTACAGAGCCGCAACAAAGTCCTCAATTCTGTAGCTGGCAGCATTTGGGGCAATGACCAAGTAGCGTGTCGGCAACATACAATGGCAATTGGCCGGCCGGTTCTGAACTATGCTGCACGCGTGTGGTCATCGGGGACCAGCAGCATGCTACAATAAGGGAGGGTGTTAAAGGCCTGAGCACTCGAAAAGACACCTGCTTGGTCGTTGACGAGACAGAACTTCAACTCTCATGGGAGACCCGCACAGCACTGGCACAACTTCGGTCGTGCTACTACAGCAAACTCTACTATGAATCTGAGCAGACTAGATCCCGACGTACTTAATGCATGATACAAAACAGCTCTTCGTATGCCCACCAAATAACCCAACTCAATTCACACCCCTCATTCTCTGGTTTGCGTCGGAGTGACACGCTTTCTGGAGCTACTGACGACAACTATTAAAGGACTTTACGATCTGGGCAGGGCCAAGAAAGCCCCTACAACAACAATAACTGCTCAAAATCCTGTTTCCCGCATGCCATAATAGAAGTTTCACTGGTCTCCCGGTTTTTTTGCTGAGATTTTGAGTCGGCAACGTTGCCTCCTACTCAGGGGTAGGCTTTCCAATGGTGCGGTATGGAGGCAAATGGCGACAAATAAATACTCGCTCAGTCACCGAAGTTTCCCAGGATGCATAGGGCTTTTAAGCCAAACCACCTACTATTTTCGCTTTGGTATCACAAAACAAACTCAAATTAGTTTTCATCAGCGCACTTAATCCGTCTTTGATTCGTTTGTATTTGATTTTTTTTTTGTTTTTTTTTTATATTTATACCTAAAATTTGAATACTAAAAGTATACAGGGGTTAATAAAAGCACACAAACGGCAAACGTACGTTCGTCCATTGTGTTAGGTGTGAAAGTCAAAATGAGTGCAAAACTTGTATTTGTTTTATAGCGCGCAAAAAAATTGAAGCCTACTTTTAAGCTGAAAAAAATTGTGTTTCTTTATTGTCGGCGCACTTGACTTTGGCTGAAGTGGTCTACTTCAGTATTAATTAATTTGCAATTCGAAGCTAAAGAAGGGGGTAGTTTTTTTATTAGGTGGTGTTGTACAACTTTACATATTTAAATATGTGCATATTTATGTTAAAACTCGGGTAATTAGCATTCCTTTGGAAATACGGAGCCACAATATCTCAGGGTTCGATGCTTCATTTCCTGAACGAATTTTGCATTCTGGTCATAGTGCAAATAAACCTTATTGCAGAGTAATGAGTTCATATACAGTCAGTCGGTGTAAAAAGTATTCGAAGCATTTATGCAAAGACAAGGGACGCATCTGGACATTTAAGATATTGTTGCTTGTGATAGCACGAAAAACTTCAGCGTATGAAAAGAAGTGCGAGCCCAAATGTTTCCACTTTAGCATCGCGAAAGCTGGGTAGTCTGAAAGAAAGTGCAGGAGTATGAAGCTGATCGTCATCTAGGTAGCTCCTACAGGAGGGAACAGGTATGATTCCTATCCCTCTAGGTTTTATCCAGTACTCGCTAAGCTTACACGAGGCCCAACAATAGCGGTATCCCCCACTGCTCCCTATCCAGTGATAATGTTTCAAAAGTACCTTTCCTTGGCAAGCCATCAATCATGCAGTTTCCCGCGCAATGCTGCGGTGATTCGAAACCGAAATGATAAGAAAAGACTCCAACACATTTAAGTGCGAGGTCAGACATTCCCTGAACAATCTCGAGTGCACCTCCATAGCGTTCAGCGGATATCCGTACTGATATAGGTATACATATGCTTACCTCCCACACTGACGTCACACTCTACAGTAGAGAGTCTAGTAGCTATTTCCGCCTGAAAGACACTGCAGCATTCCGGAAGCCTGAGCACAATTTTGATGGAGAGGTCCCGAAAAAAGGCTCTGCCACCAACTCTGCCTCCAAGTTTTGATCCATTCTTGAAATAATTATCCACTCTCTTCATACAGTACATTCGCCTCTCCCAGTCATCCGCTGAGGGAATATAGGCAGAGAAAAAGTTTCTGGGAACCACCTCGTAGGCGCCGCGGCTTTCCAGAATTCGAGAGAGTCGGGTTTTCGATCCAGTTAACCACGCGATTTCCTAGAGCCGAATGACAGTTCGTGTTGCGACAATTCTCTCTGCAATATCTACAGCCGTTAAGCGCCAGTTAGGAGTGGTTTTTAGAACCCCACTAATACCAATTAGTGCAAACCAATGTAGCCAAGCAGTATAAGGCAAGTGACACCTCTCTTGCCCTTTCTTTAATATTTGGCTTCCACGTCAGCTTCATATTTAGGATCAGACCTAAGTGCTTGATCTTGTCTGAGAGCCACATCAGGATCTTATTCTTCCTAGTATTTAAACAACATCAGTTCGGTCGTGTCGGGGCTGACTTCGAGGTCGCCGTCAGCCGCCCACCTGGTTACCAAGTTCAGGTAATCTTGAGTAACCATGACTTTTCAAGCTTCTGCAAAGACGATCACTCAACAGCCCATTATCTCTAGTTCCTCTAGAAAGTCGTTAACAGCCGGGATCCATAGCAGAGGAGAGAGGACACCACCTTATGTGGTGCCCCTAATGACTCTTCGCTGAGGCGGGTGCGGGTGCAGTTCTGTCACGGAGTAAGCTGTAAATGAACCGTATTAGGTTGGTTTCAATGCCGACATTGTAAGAGGTCCGCTCGATGTCGAGGAAGGCGCCTAAATACTTCAAAATCTTTATCAATTTAGGCTTCTTCTATCCACTTTACTAATGTTTGTAGAGCGTTATCGACCGACCTTCCTTTGCAATAAGAAAGTTGGCCTCCCGAAAGGCAGTCACAAGGAATACCGTTTGTTATGTGCAAGTCAATTAGTCTCTCCAAAACTACTTTATCTGTACTGAGGCCCATGAAAACCACTTTAAGAATGGTCTCAAGCGAGAATTCACTACCGTGCGAGTTTTCGTCCAATATTGAATATGTTTTCATGAGACTGATAGGGAAAAGGGAAAACAGGTTGTAGTAACATTTCGGGAAAATCCAGAAGTTTCAACGCGTTGGAGGGTTAATTTCACCCAAAAGTTTTAAGAGGCGACATAAGTTCGTACAGAAGTTTATGTTTTTATAAGATTTTTTTATCAGCCATTGTATACTCGTCCACTATTGTACAAATTAACATACTCGACCGCTAAAATTTATTTGTGCCGATTGGCTACAACGCTAATTTTAGAAAACAGTTTCAACAGCTTTCCATTATTGGAGGCAATTATCGAAAACAGGTTGAAGCAAAAACTATTTCTAACACGCATTAACACTTGAAATCTTTTTTGAGTTCATACATTTTTAACTCTGTACGATATTTTTGTATCGTTTCTTTGATGTAAATAGCCTTATTTTGATTAGCTTTATATTGAATATAGTATTTTATGCATAATAAATGAATCAGCGCTCTTGAGAAAATAAGAAGATGAAGGAAAAGAAGAAACAGTTGATTGAAATTTCAAGCACGAAAATCGGTAAAACCGGAGTGGCCACTTGTGGCAAACGCGTCTCAAAAGTGGTTAGATCTCTGAATTAGGCGAAACAAATAAAAAATCAAACTATAAATTAAAGAAAAAATAAACCGAACAGGGAAGGAAAAATAAAAGCAAAAAAAAATAATAATAAAACAGAAGATATAATAAAAAAATCAAATTTTAATAAAACATAACTAGAACAAGCAATTTAAAAGAATGAAAATATTAGTAATAAATTTCACGAAATATAAACAGCTAACGGAACATTAACAGGCAATTCTGGCTAAGATAGTAAAAACTCTTTAATAAGACAAATGAAAGACCGAACAAGATAACTCGAAAGACTTTCGTTATTCTAGCCCATAAGTCTTTCGTGGTGAAAATCTAATTTGAGAGAAATCACTTGTATATCAATTAGCTCGAGTCGCTCCAACAGTCGAAATGGGCGAGTGCGCAAAGCACGGGCGTACCATTTCAGAGATCCGAGGCAGCGGATTGTTTTTCTCCTAATTTTATTTTCTTTAAAAGTTTAGATTTTATTATTCAAAAAAAAAATATGTATATTTATTTTAATTTCATTTCTTTCTCTTTTAATTTAATTTTTTTTCTTGATCTCATTTTTTTCATTTTAAGATGTTATTCTTTTAAAAAGAATATTTTTTTTTTATTTCATTTAATTTTTAAGAACTTATTTGATTCTTTTCTTTTTTAAATTTTATTGTTTAAAAAAGAAAAACAGTCTATTTTTATATAATTTTTTACAATTATTTTATTTTTTTTACAAATATTTGTATTTGTTCCTCCTTTTTTTAATTTAATTTGGCTTTTTATTTAAATTTTTAGATTTTGTTTTAAAAATAACTTTTTAATTTAATTTTTGGATGTTATTGTTCTAAAAAGAAAACCATATGTTTTTAAATACTCTCTTCCCTCTAAATCTTTCCCCTAAATATTTTACTCCCCATAAATTTACCCCTAGGGCAGTCAAAAGTCCATAAATCTAGGGGTGGGGGAACTTCTGATCTGGCAACACTGAGGATGGATCTGATGCTAGCTTCCGTTGAAGATCTTTTTGCAAGCATAGTAAGCGAAGTAAGCTTTCACTTTACGTTTATCAAAGTTAAGATTCCAGTTTAATTTAGTTTCCAGGAAGACTGCCAGATATTTATCATTGAATGATAAGGGAATTTTGTCTTTTAGCCTACGAATGGAAGTCTAAATTGGGGTATCTTATTCGTATTTTTAAACACCAAGAACTGGTGTTTCCTCTAGGAGGCAGGCGGTAGATCAGGCAGCCAGAATAGGTTTGGCTTAGACTTTATTAAGCAGTTTCTTGTTTGACTTTACTTAAGCTGCAGTCTCCGAAAACTTTTGTTTCCAACTCTATGCAACATTCGTCGATTAATCGGTTCTTAATAAGTATTTTATAACAAAATTGCTCTGGGTATCTCTATATTCCTGCGATAGGACGTTAAAAGCGCCTCCCCTTCACACTTTTCGAAGCTTTTTCTAGCAAACTCGCGCTTATACTTATTTTACAAATATGTATATTTCACCTGTCATGCATTGCACTTTGTTTAACAACCGACTGACAAACAGCCACACTAATATGCCTACATATGTATGTACGTATATGCAGCTAAATCGGCTGGCAGTCCATCAATCATTTTCAATGTTCATTCACTTATTCACTCACGCTTTCACACACGAACACATTCAATCGACTACATGTGCGGTGTGGTGTGATGTGACGACCCAAAAGGTTGACGTCAATTGGCAGCTTCAAGCGTCAACAACATTAACAACAAGTGCATAACACTGGCGGCGACTTTGGAGTTCCATTTGGCGGCAATTGCCACTGGGTGGTCTGTCGGCGATGGAACAATTTTTCAGTGTTTGGCAACTTTTAAAAACACTTTTTTTGGCACTTGAGTTACAAATATGAAACTTTCGCTAACTTTTTAATCGTACATTGAATTATAATGAAATACGCACGCATATGTACATACAATCCTCAATTGCTTTGTACGCGAATTTGTCGATCCTTTACACACAGCTGATCCTTGCCTTGTGACATTCTCCTGCAAGATGGCGCTGTTGATAGTAAGTTAGTCCTTGCCGATTGCGAGAAGCTTTCAAGTTGCTTCAACTTAGAGCTTAGCAAACCAAAGCTCACTTGCTTGCTTGTTAGTTTCTCGCTTCCATATTTTTTTAACCTATTTACGTCCTTGTTCGCAATCCTTTTCGGTCACCTCACACCGTTTTGTTTTGTTCGATTAACGTTCTTTTCTTCTGCTTGTCATTCATTTTGGCATAGGTTGCTGCTTTGCTGTTTTTTTTTCTTTTTTTGTTTGATTTTTCTTCTTTCTTCCATGAACCCTCATCAGGCATTGTTTAGCATTAATCAGTTTTTAATTAACTCGTCACTTATACCCAACTTTATAAATATTGTGCAAGTATGTAGTCAGCAATTAGCGAATAACGCGTTATTCTTGTCAAGTTGGAATGTGTTAAAAATAAAAGTGAAAGAACCAAAAAAAAATATAATAATAATGGAGTATCAAGTTTCATGCGATTGAAGCAAACGGCAACGACCTAAATAACGCTTTGCATATGGGCCATGAGCAATTACTATGAAACGATTACTGTGGAGGAACCCGTTGAATAGAGAGCGGCAGCATGCGATAAATTCAAGAATATTGAATGCTAAAATCGTATAACTCAAGGAAATGATGCCTGGTCAAGACAAATTTGAAATAACATTTTATGTTAGTTTAAACGCGGATTCACAGCGCGTTCAATTTCATCAGTAACAAAACCTGTATAAACTATCCGCATTTTTCGGCGAGCCCGGTGAATGAAAACGTACTACCTATTCCGACCTTTGACTCTCTAACTCTTTAGTAGAACGTGTAACCATGTGCAGTGTTGCCAGAACTTTTTGGGGTGACCGGCTAGATTGGACAAAAAAAGCGGCTAAAAACGGCTAAAATGTTTCAACTAGAATTAACTTTTTTTAAATACGTAAATTACAATTAGAAAGACTAGTAAATGCATAAAATTTTTTTTGGTTAACAAAGATTATTCCTAGCTAAGCTGTACACCACTTTAATTTGGTTAACAAAGGAAACTGTCATTATACTAGCTAAGCTTTACATCAGAAGTCATGTTTGTATTACTTAAATATAAAAACAGAGATAAATTACAAACTTATGGCATTTTCTTTTCTATTAAACAATTTTGCCTCCTTATAAATATTGTAACATTTGCAGTAGGTTGCTTTTTGTCCCGCAAAATGACTATATTAGTAAAAAGTATGGCACTTTTGCTTAGGCGGAGGGCAGTATATTGAGAAATGAACACGTAAAGTTGTGAAAGTGCTGAGGAAAACAGAGCAACATTATTTCGAGAAAAGAAAACGCCCTGATACAAACACAGAAGGTAGTTTAATATATTAACATTCGTTGTTTTTGCCGAACTTTTAACAAGTTTATGACATTTAACTAAAATCATGCCACCAGATTCACTAGTAGACAAAATTTTGATTCATGTAAAAGTAAAAAAAAATTAAGTTAGTGAAGTTGGATGAAAATATTAAGTGTTGCGCGTTTCCAAACTGCCACAGTTCGGTGCACCTGAGAAAAGATTCGAAAATAAAGTTCTTTGCTTTTCCGAGGATAGGGTACGTAATACGTGCAGTTCGACGACGAACAGGAACAGGAAGGAGGTCAAGTTAAAATGATTGCGGTGGATTTTGCGCAAAAATACTGTGGATGCCGTAACCGGAGTTGGACTGATGGGGTTATTTCTTCTAGTGCGGCTGAAGGCCACCAACTCGGAAATAACAATGATAACAAAAATAAAGTATATTTGCACCATGATGCAATTCTTCACAGGTATTGTCTCCCCAGAGAGTTTTGCTCCACATCGAAATTTGTGCTCTTTTATTTTCTAAGTGTTGCGCGTAAAACTTCACACTTAAATTTAAGACATTCTTAACAAAAATTGAAGCAAGTTTCGCCTATTTTTCTTTAGTTTATTTAATGTTTATTACTTTTACGAATATGTAGCTCATTACTTAACAAAAACCATGTACTACATCCAGATTTTAGACTTTGTGTAAAAATTATGAAAATTCTGCAAAATTTGTAACTTTCTAATCAGCTAAAATGGCGCGTCCCAGTTTATATGTAATTGGGTCAGTCGCTTAAAACAAAAAAAAAACATTGAAATCTGCTCACTATCTGAAGACTTTTCGGGTTAGAAAAATTGTTTTTCAATTTTATATAACACAGCCCGACATGAAAATTTTCTCAGGGATAATACTAGCCATTTCTAATAGATTTTGGATCACTAAATTTGTAAAAATAAAAACTTGTATATTTGAATTTTAATAAAATAAGGCGAATAGCAAATAGCAAAATCGGCTAAAACCGGCTAATTTTTTTTTTGCAAAACGGCTAACAAATCGGCTGCCGGCTAAACCGAAATTTCTCCGGCTGTTTGCTATCGTAACCAGCTAAATCTAGCCGGAAAACGGCTAAAATGGCACTACTGACCATGTGTTCTATTTCGACCCATATGGTCCAAGTAGTCAATTTAACCAGTGACATCGTATCTGAATTTCTAACATTCTTCGGAAGCCCAGATGACGCAACAAGACCAATAAGAAAGTTTTTATCCTGTATAGGTACGTATACATATGTATATAAAACTAGTTTACCAAACCCGCTTCAATGAGTCTATGAAATTTTTGAGTGTTATATTAGGTGTAATTTCTCCCAATAAAACTAAGCGTACCTAAACTAAGCCAAAAACTTAGAATGTTTTTAAATTTTTCTTTTTTAACACCTCTTCGAAACATTTTCAAACTTAAACCTTTCTCGTCTTATACCAATATTGTGAAAGATACTTATTTTAATTACCTAATTCCTTTCATTCAAGTTGAATCCGCGGGCGGCAACTCTCTTCAAACACCTCAAACGTGTGCTAAATGCTCAAGGTAAAGATTTCATAACACTCTTTCTTTTGGCACCCATATTTTATAAAACTTTAGTTCGGTTTAATTAATCTCGATTTTTTAAAGAGGTGGCAACCCTCTTCAAAACATTTTCAGACTGCAATCTGCCAATCTAGTATTATAACCTTCTTAAGTCTTTTTCGCCATTTTTTCGTCTTAAGTGATTTTATAGAAAAATATTAAAAAAAAAAAACAAATTGTATATATAGAAAACTCGAATAACCATAGATTTCTTTTTTTCCTGAGACAGTCCTTGACATCTTCCTTTATTTACAAAATTTAAGGCTGATCGTGATGACTGCTATACCTTATACGTATGTAGTTTTGATCACTGCTTAGTTGCCTAAATATGACGTACGACAATTTCGAGAAGCGGAGGTCAGTTTCTTTTTTTTTGTCTGTGGATTACGTAATTTAAAAGAAGAGCGTATGAAGGTTTGGCTTCGGCTGTAAGAATCAAAAAGATGGCGTTCTTTAAAATATTTTAGGCAGAGAGCTGTCGCCTTTTTTAGAATTAAATTAATGATACTGCTAAATTCGTTTCGAAAAGGATCTATTTATACAAACCCTTCAGATATCTGAACCGCATTTCAGCCTAAGTCGCTAGAATCTTCAGGTTGGATCGTTTTTGAATTGAAGCAGTGTGTCATACGTACATATTTATTCAAAAGTTCATACATCTCGGTAGATTTCACATAAAGTTTGTTTACGGAGAGTATGGCGACTATGTGCACGTTTCTACATTTAGCGATGAAATCTATGCCTTTACAACTCTGGGTGCATGTATGAAAGATCCCTTGGGAACGTACGAATTCTTCAGAAGCCTCAGAAGAAGATGTTTCCATCGGAATTTTGTCCACTATAATACAAAAGCAATTTTTTCAAAAGCTTAGACTTGAAAAATACTGCACCGATAAAGAATTCTTACTGGCCGCCTGATGTCCGGTTCTTAGGGTCTTCTATAAATTTATTGATGAATTTGCAGCTACCTTTCACTCCATCTTCCTAAATCATTGTCCAAACCACATTGTCCACATAAAACAAGGTGCCATATAGCCCGTGTTGACTGTGCTCCATTTCCCAATTAAGCTACGGCTGTAAGTCTGCAATTTAAATTCAAACTGCCCCCAGATTTGGCAAGTAAATAAATAAATGGTAGGTTGGCAGTCTGAGAAGTATTTCGCGAAGAGCCTTTGGCGTAGTTTTTAGTGCTTTTATTTCTTGTTTCTTAAGAGGAGGAATCATTCAAAGCCTAACCGCAAAAACAGTGTGAACGCTAGAATTTCTACCCCCCTAGTTTAGGTGCTTTTCCTTCGAACCCAATTATTAATTTGTTGTGGAGTGCCTGTGCAAGTATGGACCCGAATCAGAGCGCTCGTGATCAGATGATTACTCGTATCGAATCGAATAGAAGGAAATGACAGCTTTTTTCTTTCCAATGCAGTAAAGTTGACGAAGCGCACACGTTATCGAATGCCGTAATCTTAAAACCAAATTTCGATTAAAGTTCCGTGCGATATCGAATACTATCACACGCTCCCTGTTCGGTAATCCTTGTTTCATTTCATTCTGCTCTCGTCTCTCTGTAGCCTAAAAAGCATTTTGTTCACATACAGATGGAAATATGCTTTCTAAATGTTCAGAAATACTCATTCCTTTTATAGTACCAACGAGGAAAGAGCGGTCGCTGTGGACTTGCACGTAAATATGTAGCGTCTGGACCCAGCGGCCTGCCATCAGTATCCCTGATGTGAATGCCGAGATTTTCGCAAATGTTTTTAGGAGTAATGGACTAAATAAAACTAATGGGTTTCCTACTTCTTCGAAGAGTTCTTTTAAGTGCTTTCGGTATAAACAAAACGACGCTCGCCTCTCTCCATAATACAGGCGCGTGCTTTATCCTCAAACATCCTATGAATATCGTACTTCGTCAGTTGGCTAGCCATCGGGAACATGGCTGGATATATTCTGTCCACGACCTACATATGTATGTATATATTTGATGGACTGAAACCGGTTGACTGTCCATTCGATTAAACTTGATGGTGCAACGTTTGGACGTATGTTTCAATCTTTCAATTTCGAGATTTATTGTTCCATGTAGCCTGGGAAGTGATCGACTCCTAGGTACAGCTGGTTCAGTTACTTTTACTGCTACGCATCAAATTCGGCACGCTTAGATGCTTAGCTAGGAGTATCCTAAAAGCTTAAACAGACGGCAGCGTTGATCGGATCAACGCTGCCGTCTGTTTAAGCTCTAAGTCTGCTTACTCCATTCATCTTTTCTCAGTTACAACAGAGATCTCTCCAAGACAGTTTCTTAGCCTTCGGCAGTTCCGTGTTGTATGTCTTTAGTAAGTCTTTGGTCTCTTTCGAATTGAATTCCTTGTCGACGACTTTGGCCAATTTGAAAGATTCGAATACCATGCGCCTTTGTGACCACAACGTCAACGTTGTGTTAGCTCCAGTTCATAATTTCATGCATTTTTTGCTATTCGATATCCACTGTCAACTTTCGCTTTCAAACTGATGTGACTTAAGCATAAAGTCTTCATTTATTAGCTTGCCAGCACAAACAAAAGGGGGTACACCACCGTCCGTTTGCACTTCCTTCAATCGATGCATCTGTGCCGTTAATGCCACTGAATCACTCAATGGACTTGCGACGATGAAGTACCCGCACTCGTATCGAAACGACAATAGCTGTGGTGTGACTCGTGCACAAAAAACGTCACCTTGTACTCGTATGCATTGTATGACACAATGGACGCGGTATGACATTTGTTGTTTTTTTTTTTAATGCGGTACTTAAAGCTACTTATAAATATGTTGCATGCAACACCAACCAATAATGCAAGCACACAGACACCGGCACACACATTCAGGCATTAACAATTACCATCTAAAGCGACGAAGTTCATGGAAGTAAAGAGTTGTGAAGCCCATCAGTCAGTGACATATCAAAGCGAAATTAAATTTGACAGACAAGCGCGCTAATTTTGCGGTTGGCATGCAGAAATGTTTGTGTGTGTGTACGAGTGGAAGTGCAATGTGCATGAACTTCACTCGTTACGAGTCGCTGTCGCTATGGACGTCAATCTGTGGCGGTTCGATGAGGGCAATGCAATGCATCAGCCCAGCCCGATCTACCCAGATTGTATGCCTTTGTTTTGAAGCATTTAAATGTTTTGTTTTAATGAAAAAAAGTAAAAATTAATATATGTATGAAAAAAGAAACAAATACAAACTGTACAATAACTCTACCAGGACTTGAGAAGGGTTGAAAAAAAAGCTAAACGTTTTTTCGTTTTTTTCTGAGGAAACGGATGGGAACACTGGGTGTTATCGGCCAATAACTCTGTTTTTAATTACTTTGATTTCTAATTCATTTTTAAATAGCGTTATCGATATTTTACTGATAGCCGATAGAGTCGACACAAGTCGCATCATCGACATAGTTATCGATTTTCATTTATGTGATTATCGATATTAATATTGATTTATTTACTTGTCGTACAAAGAGGGTTGCAAAATGTTTCAAGATTTTCTTTTTCTGAGGAAACGAAAGGATAAGCACCCAGCCTGGCGGTCAATAACTCCGCTTTGAACGTGTTGAGCTCTAAGTATTTTTCTATAGATATTTCTATTAATTTCTGCAGTCGATGTCATATCAATAATCGATGTCGCCGATATCGTCAGCGATATAGTATCCACAGCGTATATCATCGACATCTTTATCGATTTTTATCGATGTTGCTTGTCGTCCAGAAAAGGTTGCAAAATGTCAAATTTTTGCTTTGCCTAATCTGTTTCTGAATAATCGAAATTAACCGCGTGATGTTATCGGGGAATAACTGTTTGGAGATGTAATTTAGTGATCTTTAAATAGCGTTGTCATATCAATAATAGATGCCATCGATATAGTTATCAGCGATATCATATAATTAATCGATAACATTATCGATTGTTGATGCTGTTATGGATATCAATATTGATTTATTTTCTTATCGTTTAGAAAGGATTGAAAAGGTTAAACATTTTCCAACCCCTCCTTTTTTTGAGCAGTGGAGGTGATTATCGCCCTTTTATCAGCTAATAACTCGTTTTTGGAAACTTTGAAGTCTGGGTTAATGACTTTGAAATAAAGCTATCGATAACTATCGTTATTTAATTAATAGATCGTTATGATATAATTGTTATATTCGATATTGGGATAACAATAAACGATACCTTAGATATCTTTATCATCGATAGCGAATCAATAACAGATATAAGTATAAAATTATCGATTTTAATTGAAGTTATAGATACCATTATCGCTACATGTGGTTTTAATTTTCGATGCGTATTTATGCATATGGCCGCCGCTGTGGAGTCGTGGTTAGCAATGAGCGCTACCATCCCGCAGGGCCTGGGTTCGCGCCCAGTTTCTGATCACCATCAAAATACAAAGGCGCATACCACAAATCGGAGGAGAAACTCGGTCAAACTATATGCGTAAACTCTAATCTATTATTTTTATTATTTATATATACGTCTCTATGATTAATTATTTTTAAATCGAAATTTTGCGTTCTAGTTGAGTTTTTACTGAGTTTTTTGAATTAATTCGTATAAGGTTTCCACCTATCTTAATTGTTCTATGGTCCAACAAAAAATATGAGCGTAAGCTTAGAAAATGGGAGGTTAATTTTTGCATATCTCACCGAATTTTTCGTTCGTAGGGTTGCCACCTATTTTATATTTCATTGTTATTATAAACTAAATTGATTCAGCTACATTAACTGAAAGCATATTGAAAATTAAAAACAAAACTTAAGTCTTTCGAACTAGGTTGCCACCTAACTTGAAATATTTAATATCTATATGGGTATCAAATGAGAGGTATTTTTAGTCGCTTTAACATTTTTTGAAAATTGTCGAGAAAGCGTCGCCCGGGCACCCCTTTTTACTTAATTATCTTTCTTTTTGGTTGTTTTCTCAAATATGTGTACACTAGGGCTGGGACTAACCATTCGGTTTTGTTATTCAGATACCCGTTTACTATCCATTTATTTGGTTATCTGGATATTCTAAACGGTGTTTTAATGGATTCCTAATTTTTTTTTTTCAAATTATTTATTGAGTAGCAAAATAAATAACAGAATAATTCATGAATGCCTTAACAAAAAAAAAATATTTTTACATTTATTTTATGTTTATTGGAGTTAGATTCGAGCATTTTTATTGTTTTTAACTAAAGAAGTTAAAGTTATTTAAATTTAATTTAGTAGCCGTTCTATTTTTTGAAATTTTTAAACTTAGTACTATTCACTACTTCTTTCGTTTGATCTCGCCATAATTACTATTCTTACTATCTTCACGAACCTCAATACAATGTGAATTAGTATGCATAATTTCATAACTGCTTATCATATTTTCTTAACTGCTTATTTGGCTTAATTATGCAGCTGTGACAAGAAAAATAAACAGAAAATGATGGACAAATATGTCAGCAAGTGTTTTGCCAGCTTAATTGAAAATTAAGTTTGTCTTTTTTTCACAAATTTTATTCAACAACAAAAGGAAAGAAGTAAGCCAGGTAGTGAACTTTTTCGGAGCGCAGAAAAAAAACAGAATATCAAAGAAAAATTATACATAGGTAGCTCAAAAACCACAAAGTCA